>NC_054703.1:28197643-28223321 GCF_016097555.1 Gigantopelta aegis | reverse complement strand
GGCTGGTAGGATCAGGATCTGGAGTGAGGGAGGCACATTCTCTAGTGGGGAACCACAGCCTCTAGATGTGACGCTGGTAGGAACAGGATCTGGTGTGAGGGAGGCACATTCTCTAATAGGGAACCACAGCCTCTAGATGTGAGGCTGGTAGCAACAGGATCTGGAGTGAGAGAGGCACATTCTCTAGTGGGAGACCACAGCCTCTAGAAGTGAGGCTGGTAGGAACAGGATCTGGAGTGAGGGAGGCACATTCTCTAGTGGGGAACCACAGCCTGTAGATGTGAGGCTGGTAGGAACAGGATCTGGTGTGAGGGAGGCACATTCTCTAATAGGGAACCACAGCCTGTAGATGTGAAGCTGGTAGGAACAGGATCTGGTGTGAGGGAGGCACATTCTCTAGTGGGGAACCACAGCCTGTAGATGTGAGGCTGGTAGGAACAGGATCGTGTGTGAGGGATGCACATTATCTAGTGGGAAACCACAGCCTCTAGATGTGAGTTTGGTAGGGGGCACAAGCCATATTTGTTTTGTCTTCATTTATATAGACAAGGACAAAAACATATATTTTCGGCCACCTACCACCCTCACCTTGACTCCAATGGCCTGTAAAGTTGAGCATCTTTCTGTACATTTGGCTTAGGTCTATTTATATAAGGTGACAACTGTGGCAAAATATGGTTGTTTTGTGCACAACACACGTTTGTTTTTATGATAATATATATATTACAGTATTACGTTTAAAAGTACCCAAAATGTTCCTCTTTCTATTGAATTAGCTGGATCTAAAATACTTATTTATTTTGTGGTAACCTTCAACGTTAAGCTTTCAAGTTTGTTTCTATTCTCTCAAACTATATGTCCTGGATCAATGAAACATGGTTCATAATTGAATCTATGAATATTCATCTCAGTGCATGTTTAAAACAATATATATTAAACTGAACAATAAAAATTACATCGTTATTCATCGAATCAATTTGTGGAACGTTTTTTGTGCTTCAACATATATTTCTCGTGTATGGATGATTTTGGTGAGGTTTTTGTCTCGTTAAAAACGTTCAATAAGTGAATAGTGTTGGCTCTCGAAGGCAAACCGCCAATGTCCAAAAGCGTACTGATTTTCTAATACTTGTGGATGATCAAACCGTTTTTACATCAGGCTATTTTGTTTAATACATATGGAATTATTGGGGGATAAAATTCATTTTGAACTACTACCACCATTAAGATGGCCTGAAACAGGTTGGATATTCAAACACTGATTTTCTAGACAGAAGCATAAATGTTATGTTAGTCCATAAATGAGCTATATTACTCGAAATCAGTTTACAGTCACAGCAAACATAGGACATCTCTTTTTGTGCATGTGGTGTGTCTTTGTTTAAAAGTCAACTGTCACACAGGACTACTCACTCTCCAGTTTTCTGTATCACTTGGTTCTATGACCATCCTGACATCTTGAAGTGAAGTGTTTCGGTTGTTGTTGTTGAAATCGTCGAAGCTTTCAAAGATAACTTTGGACACAACGTCTGCTGGGTATTTCTCTGCTCCTGTCCCAAGCACTGGAAATGCCACACTTGTGACACCATCAGAAGCAGCTTTCAAGAAACAGTTGTCAATTTGATCTCTAAAGGCCTATCAACAACAACAACAAAAATCATAGATAATTAACGGTATTTAAAATTATTAAATAGAGCGGACAAGCTTGTGACACCGCCAGAAGCAGCTTTCGAGAAACAGTAGTTAATTTGTTCTCTAAAGGCCTATCAAAAACTAATAGATAATTAACGGTATTTAAAATTATTAAATAGAGCGGCCAAGCTTGTGACACCACCAGAAGCAGCTTTCAAGAAACAGTCGTTAATTTGTTCTCTAAAGGCCTATCGACAATTCATAGATAATTAACGGTATTTAAAAGTATTAAATAGAGCGGCCAAGCTTGTGACACCACCAGAAGCAGCTTTCAAGAAACAGTCGTTAATTTGTTCTCTGAAGGCCTATCAACAATTCATAGATAATTAACGGTATTTAAAAGTATTAAATAGAGCGGCCAAGCTTGTGACACCACCAGAAGCAGCTTTCAAGAAACAGTCGTTAATTTGTTCTCTAAAGGCCTATCAACAATTCATAGATAATTAACGGTATTTAAAAGTATTAAATAGTGTATTTTCATAATATATAACATAGTATAATGGAATACTAGTTCCTAGTAGTCTAATGCTAGACATGAATGGAATCTTGGGGAAAAAAGTCCCAGATAGTCATAGAAAAAAAACACAGGGAAAAAAGTCAATGGAAAAAACCACAACTTTTAATTAAAATATATTAAGCAATGAAAGACAGATCAAACACGTTTTGTCATCGAGAGTTTTTGTCAATGTTCTTTGTTTTCAATGCTGGTGGTTTAAGAGGATGTTCCACCCGTTACCACGGAGAAATTCTGCCACAGTCTTGCGGTCCTCATGACAATCGACACACTGGTTGCGAAGACACTCTTGCAGCTGCACATAGCGTCGATGAACCTGTCGTCGATGTGGGTTGCCAACCGCATCCTGCTGGATGATTGTGCTCACTTTCCAATAACCCGCCAGGTTTAGGGATGGTAGTAGCCACCATAATCTACCCTAGTCAGTAAGCTGGACCCAGGCACCACCCCTGCACAATAGGAAGCCACTTTCTTTAATCTAGCCCAATTGGCCTTAATCATTAAGTGTAACAAATCACCACCCCTGCACAATATGAAGCCTTTTTCTTTAATCTAGCCTAATTGACCCAGGTACAACAAGCCACTCTACAAACCAACACTAGTCCTCCCCTGCATAATATGATGTCACTTTATTTTAATTTAGCCACATTCAATACTCTGCAAACCCATACATTTTCTTATCTGAAAATTGTGACTTTTTTCTGTGATTTTTTTCCCTATACTAAATTGTGACTTTTTTCTGTGACGTTTTTTCTCTGTGACTTTTTTCCAGCCACCCATGAATGAGATTATATATACTGGATATATAAATATTGTTATTATAGAACACATCCTTGTCGATCTACGAAAAACGAAATCCAATACAAACATTTTCTGCAATTTTATACGGCTTGAATAATGCATTTGGTTCCAATGCAGCTACCAGTTGCTAACCTTTACCAACTTTGTTTTAGTAGACATTGTTTAATAAGAAAGCTAAACGTTTATTTAACTTTTTACATTTCGCTAAATAGATTCAATTCAATAAATTGTTAAAAACAACTAAATGGCAATGCAAATGTAGCTAGCTAAATAGAGCAGGTTATATAACAAAGTGTGTATGTGTGTGTGTGTGTGTGTGTGTGTGTGTGTGTGTGTGTATATATATATATATATATATATATATATATATATATACTCTTCAAAAAAAGAAACGCAAAAGGGTACAAATGGGTTATAACTCCGATTTTATGTTTCCTACCGGTTCATGCTTTGTGAATATAAGGTCATTGCATGTCCCAAACACATTCCCACGGTTACATTCGATAAAACGCAGCTACTGTACAATAAAGTTCCAAAATGTGAATATTCGCAAAAACGCAGACACGTGCAAACCATGTCACCACTGCATGTGCGTTGTCTGCACGTGCAACATGAACACCGACAGTATAAAAGTGCAGGGTGTTCGCTTGCCTGGCCTCTGTATCTGGCCGACAGTTGACAATCCAGGACATGCCACGTCTCAGTGAACCGCAGAGAAACAATGCCATCGGCCGACTAGACGCAGGCGAATCCAGAACGGCCGTTGCCAGGGCATTCCATGTGTCCCCAAGCACCATCTCCAGACTGTGGGACCGTTACCAGCAACATGGATCAACACGTGACCTCCCTAGATCCGGTCGACCACGGGTCACTACCCCCGGGCAGGACCGCTACATCCGGGTACGCCACCTTCGGGAACGATTGACTACTGCCACCTCCACAGCCGCAGCAATACCAGGTTTGCGCAGGATATCCGACCAGACCGTACGGAACCGCCTACGTGAGCTAGGAATTCGTGCCAGACGTCCAGTTCGAGGTGTCATCTTAACACCACAACACCGTCGACTCCGACTGCAGTGGTGCCAGGTTCATCGACAATGGCCTCAACTGCGATGGAGACAGGTGTGGTTCAGTGACGAGTCCCGATTTCTGCTCCGACGTCACGATGGAAGATGTCGCGTGTATAGGCGTCGTGGTGAACGTTATGCGGCAAACTGCGTGCAGGAAGTGGACAGATTCGGCGGGGGTAGTGTCATGGTGTGGGCAGCCATCTCACACACTGGCAGAACTGACCTGGTCCACGTGCAGGGCAACCTGAATGCACAGGGCTACATTGACCAGATCCTCCGGCACCACATCGTTCCAGTTATGGCCAACGCCAACGCAGTGTTCCAACATGACAACGCCAGGCCTCACACAGCACGTCTCACAACGGCTTTCCTACAGAACAACAACATTAATGTCCTTCCTTGGCCATCGATATCACCGGATTTGAACCCAATTGAGCATCTATGGGACGAGTTGGACCGACGCCTCCGACAGCGACAACCACAGCCCCAGACCCTGCCCGAGCTGGCAGCAGCCTTGCAGGCCGAGTGGGCCACCATCCCCCGGGACGTCATCCGTACTCTGGTTGCTTCAATGGGCAGGCGGTGCCAGGCAGTTGTCAACACACGCGGAGGCCACACCCGGTATTGACTCCAGATGACCTTGACCTTGGTGGTGTGTCCTATCACTTACTCACAATGGACTAGAGTGAATCGTGAACAATCCTGCAACATTTGGTAATTATCGGACTCACCATTCAATAATTAAATCAATTCTCCAAATGTTACGACAATGTGGTTTTGCGTTTCTTCTTTTGAAGAGTATATATATATATGTATATATATATATATATGTATATTCAAACCTGTCCTAGCGACCATCTGTAATCAGCGGTCACCTGCCTTAAGCGGGACAGGGGCAGAGGCAACTGACTCGGGCAAAAAACAATGGAGAAATTCGAGAACAATGAGCTGGCCTCAACACCTTTCACAATGAAGTTTCATTATTCTACCCACAATATTAGTTGTAACCTATGTAAAAATGTGTGTTGATTCGGTCACAATTCGTGAAAATATTGTTTTCACACATAGCTCCTTGACATACCCCCCCCCCCCCCCCCATGAAATATCCTCTACATATCATATTTTATTAGGCCATGTAACAGGTCAGCTGTCCATGTTACTATATCTTACATTATTCTATAAATATGTATTAAATTATCATACATTAACAGTTTTTTCATCTGGTGACCACTTGTCCAGTCTAATATGGTAAACATTCCTGCAGTTAAGATCTCCCCCTCCAGTCACAGCAATGTCGCCAGATTTAATTCCATTTGGATACTTTGTTTTACATTCCTGTAGAAGGGTATGGCCGCCAACTCTTGTTAATGATCCCGACATGGAGTCGAGGTTTCGACTTGTTGAGTTAATAATGACATCCACCTAAAAGTCAAATACAAAAATCACCATTTTACGTTCTCAAGTTGAATGAAGCACAATCTTCGAAACGTTTTAACTCACAAACTAATTTCCTCAAGGAGTCCATTCAGCATGTGGATATCTGTGTGTACCATGATGGCAAATTAATCAAATATTTTTTTCCAATATGTCTATAGTGATTATTTTATCGACTTTTTAAACGCCATCAGTCGTAAACCCTGTTGCTATAACACAAGAACGAACGAAAGTAATGTTTCATTTAATTCGTTTCAATTAAAGTTATATGGCGTAGGGCATATGGTTATGTGCCACCGATATAATTAGAGAGGAAATCCACTGCCTCCAGTCAATGGACTAGTCTTTGCAATTAGCTGCAATGGATCTTATGTATGCATCACACGACAGACAAGACGGTACATACCACGGTCTTTGTTACACCAGTAGGATGGAATGAGAAATAACTTAGTGGTCTTACAGACGGGGATCGATCATAGACCAAGCTGCTATACGGTATATGTGGAATTCATATTGGTTTCAATAGTAAAGGAAGGCATCAATATATTACTTAACATTTCTGTGTGAAATTAGCAAAACTTTCAAAACGTACCACACAATTTTCAGCTGTGCGAGGTTGCTATAAAGCACGCAATAACTCTAATTCTTGTGTATAATTATTGGGGTTATTTATTGCCAACCAGAAACAATTCCGTTAGACAAAACCATTTAAATGAATTACATTTTATCCTATAACTTACACATGATATCCATGTCATAAACCCATGTCATACTGTAGTGTATTAACCCGGTTAATAATGGTATGCAAATTTGCAAGGTCTCTATGTAATGTTTTGCTGTGGATGGGTCATTTGTTTACAAACTAACAAGAGCTGTATACCTGAGCATAATGTTTTCAAAGATTTAGTTAAAATGCGTGACGTAAAACTAATTTGTGCTAATCGTGATGACATTATATTACCGATGGCGGCGACTTTAGTACTGTGATTTGCTAAACATTTAATTAAAATGTTATTTTAGAAGTGTTATAGGATAAATAAAATTCGCTACTCGTGTTTTTTAATATGTAAAATATCAATCTAGTCTAGTTTATCGGTAATTGTCTCGGCAGAGCCTCGGCAAATACAGATTAACCAAGACTCGGTTGATATTTTCCATATTAAAAATACTCTATTTAACACATCTTTTGAAACTTTCAAATCTGACTGGTGTATTTTGAGTGGAGTTCAGTACGTGTTACAGGTTATACCTGCATCATTCAGATTCATAAACAAACACATATTTGTGGATCTAAACAAAGGTTATGCTCTGGGGTTGGTGGGGGGGGGGGGGGGGGGGTTGGGATTGTTTTGTGCTGATAGAACAGCGATATAAGCTATAACATTAAGCAACAGAGTAGAAAGGCTTTGTTTTTGTTTCATATTGCCAAGTATTAATTAGTCCCCTACTGGGACAATCGGGGGGGGGGGGGGGGGGGGGGGGGCTTTAGGTTTCATCTCCGTCTGTCTGTCTGTGTCATATAGTTTTCCAAACCTGTTTCACAATGCTATGTATTGAGCTGAATGTGGTAATTCTTGGTGATTTACACATTTTAACAGGATATGGCCCTTGAACTTTGGAGATATGAAAATGTGCTTTACTGTTTCCTAAAGTTATGGTCGTTGAAAGTGGGCGATACGAACGTTTGCTCTTTCCCGATGGGGACGTGCATTGCGTGTTAAATACGGGCATATTAGACTGACGAAAAAGATCTAAATATATTTCTTACCCTATTAGATAGGTGTAGACTTTAATAATTTAGCATGTAGTAATTATTGCTAATCAGTCAAACAAATTTAATACTAGGGTGGGGGGGGGGGGGTGTACTTTTACTTACATTTTAGTTGGCAATGTCACCTTTGACCAAGCTAATACTGCACGCTGCATATGCAAAGAGAATTTAATTTAAATGTGCTATAAACACGTTTACTTTTACCCACTCCAAAAAAATGCATCAAACAATTATTATTATTATTGTTGTTGTTGTTGTTGTTGTTGATGTTGTTGTCGTTGTCGTCGTCGTCGTCGTCATCATCATCATCATCATCATCGGTTTTATACTTGTTTCTAATTATTTAGAAAGCAGTCTTATTCTTTGAAATGTGTGACTGAAAATTTTGCTTAGGAAAGTACCTAACATAGGCTTTATTCTGTGAATTAATTCCACCAACAAAGAAAACGACCCAAGCAAACAACACTTAAAATTATAAAATATAATGTACATCAAGCTGGATTACCTTTATCTAGAGCATGTTCCTCCAGCTGAGTGTGATTTTGTTCTTCTTTTCGAAATGCCTGAAAAATAGAAGAAATCTATATTCATTTCTAAAGATCAAAACAAATTATGGATTTGAAAATAAAAACTTTTATAACGGTCACACATATTTGATTTTACTATGAAGAATGCATGGAGTCAGAATGCTTAGTAACTGAAGAAAGTCCAACAATTCAAAGGTGAATAATAGTTTCACATTTTAATGACTAATTGCGTCCAGTAGATCCACTCAAATATATATCTTAGAGCATAAAACTGAACGTGGGGGATCACCTTAAAGTAAAAATCTGTGAAAGTGAAAATATCCAAATTATTTGGTGCTCCTCTAGACACTACACAAACTTTACATCAATAATGATTACAGATTACATCCAGTTGGAAATAACTTTTCAAATAGCACGTGTATGTGACTTTATATGCGGGACGGAGCCCAAAGGTAAAGCGATCACCTGATGCGCTGACGGTCTAGGGTAGATTTCAGTCGACGAGCACATGTGACAATTTCTCGTTCTAATGCACCACGGCTGGTATATCAAAGGCTGTGGTATGTGTGATATCATATTTGAGGGATGGTGCATATAAAAGATCGCATGCTAACGATAGGAAAATGTTGCAGTTTTCCTCTCTATGACTATATGTCAAAATCACCAAGTGTTTGACACCCAAAAGCTGATGATTAACATATCAATATGGTCTAGTGTTATCGTTAAAACAAATTTCAATTATCTGTCACTGCATACATACTACAATTTACCTTTCGATTAGCAAAATCTTTTGGGTGCACAACAAAAAGGATGGTTTTTAGATGATTTCCTTGAAATGCCATGGCTGTTTCAAAGAGGCTTTTTGCCACTTGATCATTTGGGTACTGGATCAGTCCAGTTCCCAGAACAGGAAATGCTATTGACGTGTGGCCTGTAGAGTCAGCTGTTTCCAACAAATAGTTGATGATGTCTTTGTATTTCTGAAATTAATTATGAACAATTTTTTAAAATATTATTTTTGGGCAACTTCAGCAATTCTTTAATTTATATCAATTTGAATAAAATATTGTTAACAATAATCTGAACAAGAAATAATTCACGACAGAAATGAAAGTATTTCGCCACCAAAATAATTTGAACACTAATTTGAATACAAACTGTAATACAAAATAGTCACCTGTCTCTTAAGGCCGGTTGATTATTTCTTAAAATCTAACATACAAACTCTGGTAGAAATAAAATTGTTTTCTTAACAACTACTTGACTTAAGAGGCCATGTCCCATTCCAGCCAGTGCACTACGACTAGTATATCAAAGGCCATGGAATGTTCTATCCAATATGTGATTTGATGCATATAACCTCCCATGCTACTAATGGAAAAACATGTAGCAGGTTCTACGACTACGTGCTAGAAATACCAAATGTTTGACATCCAATAACCTATGACAAATAAATCGTTAAGCAAAACAAACGTTAACGTTTTTAAAAAGCCATCTGACTATTCTCCAAAGTCTGACGTACAATATGTAGTACAAAATGACCTATTATGAATAGAACAACATCATGTCTTTAGCCCCTGCGCGTGCTGTAACCTCACCGTGGTGCAGGGGTGTAACATTCTCTTTGAGAATGGCCAATACAGCACAAATTGAAGTTTAGAGTAAAATTCGGTGTCCGTAAAATTCTGTGATATTTGTATTTGTATTTTTGCACAGTTCTTTACACTGTTTTTGTTTAAACCTTGAATTTTTATGTTGATGTTGATCATCACTTTATTTATTTGCATTACCATAGTTTGACACCCAATAGCCGATGTATTTTTCGTGCTGGGGTGTCGTTAAACATCCATTCATTCATTCATTCATGTCTTTAGACGCTAACTAACTTGTTACACAAACAATTCAAAGTAACAAAACATGACCTGTATGAATCAACCACCTGTTTTAACTGGCTTCTTTAATAATCTACAAAATCATCTAGTACTGCACAAGCTCATCTGTATTAAGACACCGTCTTCAAAGCTCACATTATCAGTTGCTGTTTAACACAGCTCTAAGCTAGTCGTAGAAGTGGCAGTCCTCGTACAGGCTAAAACATCCTGTTATGGATATCCTAGGGGTGTGACGCTCCTCCTAAGGAATATTTGTATTTTTACACAGTTCTTTACACTGTGTTTTCATTTAACTCTTCGAAGTTTTATAATGATGGTTATCATCACATTATGTTTGCATTTACAATAGTTTGACACCTAATAAATAGCCGATGTATTTTTCATACTGGGGTGTCATTAAACATCTATTCTATTCTCCTCCTAAGAATGAACATCTGATGGAGGATCATGGAAGCAATCATGACTTTGTGCAGATATACTATTTACGTCATGGAATACGGTTTTATCTGTTACGATTGACAAATACAATTTGCCACATTTATTAAGAATCTTGCTTAAAGTATAGCTACAAACAAAGAAACATTTGCAACTGAACTGGAACTAAGGTCAATGTAACATGAAGATGTATAACATGTTATACTCGGTGTGAGAACATAATAATTCATTATTAACAACCTGTTTAACGGATGACCATTCGGAACGAACGAGGCATATGTGATAAATCTGCTTGCAAGTTATATTGCCTCCACTTGTGACAGCCACGCCCCAGCTTTCAATCCCATTCGGGTAATTATTTTTGCATTCCTCCTGAATACTTGACCCAGCCGCTTCTAGTATTATCTTGCTTATTGGTCCCTCGCTGAGATTTAATCTATTCCCGGTGGAATTCACGATGACATCAACCTATAACAAGTATATTAATAAAAATCAACAAATATATTCTGCTCTATCCCAAGTGATTAATGAAAATCATTCTGACTATTTGTTGTTAGCGAATTCATTAACCAATCCAGCAATAACTGGACGATCATGTAACTGGATAGTTTAAATTGTGTAGCTGCTACGTGAATACATATTTTTCATGGTGTGGTTAATCTGACCAATACACATTGCGTCTGCATCCCACTTATCCAGGGGCGGGACGCAACCCAGTGGTAAAGCGCTCGCTTGATGCGCGGTTGGTTTGGGATCGATCCCCGTCGGTGGGCCCATTGGGTCATTTCTTGCCCCAGCCAGTGCACCACGACTGGTACATCAAAGGCTGTGGTATGTGCTATCCTGTCTGTGGGATGGTGCATATAAAAGATCTCTTGCTGCTAATCGAGAAGAGTAGCCCATGAAGTGGAGACAGCGGGTTTCCTACCTCAATATCTGTGTGGTCGTTAACCATATGTCTGACGCCATATAACCGTAAAAAAATGTGATGAGTACGTCAATAAATAAAATATTACCTTCCTTCCTTCCCACTTATCCATGTCCAGTGGTGGTGTGTATGCTGTAGTCATTCGCAATTTGAAATTTGTATTCAACGATTTTGTTTTAATGTGAGTGGGACGTAGTTCAGAAAGTAAAGCGAACGCTTGATGTACGGTCAGTCTAGAATCAATCTCAGTTGGTGGGCCCATTAGGCTAGTTCTCGTTGCAGCTAGTGTATCACGACTGGTATATCAAAGTATGTGGTATGTGCTATCCTGTATGTGGGATGGTGCATATACACGATCCTCTGCTTCTAATGAAACAATGTAGCGGGTTTCCTCTAAGATTATAAGTCAAAATTACTAGATGTCTGACATCCAATAGCCGATGATTAATACATGAGTGCTCTAGTGGTGTCGTTAAAGAAACTTTAACTTTGTCTTAAGGTGAAACGTAATGAAAATTGCGGGGGGTGGGGGTCTTCTGCCAGTCTCGTGTATGTCGATTTAGACAGTTTGCTCAGATATACTTTGTGCTTTTCTCTACTCATTGTTGTGTCATACTGGGGTGTATTCATTCATTTATTCGTTCATCCATTTACCCATGGTTTCAAAGAAGTAACAGACAATCTGTAAATTCTATTATCTTACATGTTGCATGAGGAGATCATCAACAATATAGGACACACCAGGTCTTCGTATCCGACCTGAAAAATGAGCAAAACAATGTGAAGGAAGGAAGGAAGGAAATGTTTTATTTAACGACACACTGAACACATTTTATTTACGGTTATATGGCGTCAGACATATGGTTAAGAACAACACAGATATTGAGAGGAAACCCGCTGTCGCCACTTCATGGGCTACTCTTTTCGATTAGCAGCAAGGGATCTTTTATATGCACCATCCCACAGACACGATAGTACATATCACGGCCTTTATTACACCAGTTGATGAGCACTGGCTGGAACGAGAAATAACCCAATGGGTCCACAGACGGGGATCTATCGTAGACCGACCGCGCATCAATCGAGCGCTTTACCACTGGGTTACGTCCCGACCCGAAAACAATGTGAATACGTTTGATAAATGTAACACTAATGTATATTTGTCACCGTTAGAGTCTCTTTTTTTCTCTCTTTTTCTTTTTTTTGATAACTGAAATCATATTTTAATTATATTTTATTGGTGAAATTATCCATTTCCGTACATCCGAAGTGTTTGTGGTCTTTGTAACTTTATTAAAAATGTGTTCAAGAGTTTTAGATTAACTAAACTCAGTGTTCATGTTGGGGTTTGCGTCTTTAATATAATGAATAGTAACGGCTAAACATTATGATCCTTCTTAACAAGAACTATAATGCATGCACTATCTCTATTTCACATGTATTTGCCATTCTGAGGGTATGCGCTGTAGAAAATACTAAGAGAAAGAAAGAAAGAAATGTTTTATTGAACGACGCACTCAACACATTTATTTTACGGTTATATGGCGTCTGACATATGGTTAACGACCACACATTTATTGAGAGAGGAAACCCGCTGTCGCCACTTCATGGGTTACTCTTTTCGATTAGCAGCAAGGGATCTTTTATATGCACCATCCAACATACAGGGTAGCACATACCACGGCCTTTGATATACCAGTCGTGGTGCACGGGCTGGAACGATACACACTATATATACTATGTTAGTACATGTATACACATACACATACACATACACCATACACATACCACACACAAATATTTGATTTATATAGAACATATATATATCTATATCTATATCTATATCTATATCTAGTTTGTTAAATAAAAAGTATATATATATATATATATATATATATATATATATATATCCAAAACTTACCCATGATATCCATGCCATAAACCCATGTGATACTTTTAGTTTATATATACCCTATATATATATATATATATATATATATATATCCAAACTTACCCATGTTAATAAGTAGTATGCAAATTTACAAGGTCTCTAGGTAATGCGTTGCTGAGGATGAGTCATTTGCTTAGAAGCCAACAAGACCTGTGTACCTCAGCGTAACGTTTTCAAAGCTTTAGTTAAAATGCGTGACGTCAAACTAATTTGTGCTAATCGTGATGACGTCATATCACCGATGGCGGCGACTTTAGTACTGTGGTTTACTAAAAATTGAATTAAAATGTTATTTTAGAAGTGTTATAGGATAAACAGAATTCGCAACTCATATTTTCATATTAAAAAAACATCAACCTCGTCCAGTCCAGGGCCTCAACAAATACCGATTGTCGTAGACTCGGTTGATATTTTCCATATTAAACACACACACACACACACACACACACACACACACACACACACATATATATATATATATATATATATATATATATATATATATACACATACACACACACACACCACGTACATAATACATACATATATACATACATACATACGTACGTACGTATGTACGTACATACATACATACATAATTATGTATGTGTGTGTGCGTGCATGCGTGCGTGTGTGTGAACCAAACGTAATACAATTCATCATAGTACAAATACCGATTAACAATGACTCGGTTGATATTTTCCATATTAAAAAACACTCGTGACGAATCACACACACACACACACACACACACACACACACACACACATGTATGTATATATATATATATATATATATATATATATATAGACACACACACACCAATATATACATACATACATACATACATACATATATGTGTGTGTGTGTGTGTATGTGCGTGCGTACGTGTGTGTGAACCAAACATAATACAATTCCTCATGGTTTGGTTTCTTTGTTATTATATATTGTGCAATTATGGAATCAAAATTCCAAATATCCCCCCCCCCCCCCCCCCCCCCCCCCGTTGTTTTGTAAGACATTGTAATATGTAACTATCCCACTGTATATATATATTTTTTTAATTTCGATCACACCTACCTTAAACAAAGCTTTTGCAGGAGGGGAAGCAACGAGAACAACTTTCTGAAGATAGACTGGATTTGTTTCTGCAAATTTGATGATTGTTTCAAACAACACTCTGGCCACCATATCAGGGGGATAAAACTGGAGTATTACCATATTTTCTGTGGTAAACGCAATGGAGGTATGCCGGTCTTCCTCTGCCTTTTCAAAACAGGACATCGCCATTGTCTTCATTAGCTAAACACAGTGGAATACATTATATTTTCCATGAGTGGGAAAGGACTATGATGAAGTTTGTTTTCTTCTTATTCTTCGCTTTTCCACAGTAATAAACCTAAACTGAATCATGAAATTCAGTAACAATCTTTAGGGTGTTATCTCAAAATAAACAAATGAACGATTTTAGTGACATTTTAGTGAGTAGTACATTTGTTTCGCAATACCTCAAGATATTGAGCTTGGAATTTTGTCTATAGCTTTACCGTGTACTCTTACAGGTCAAGCTTGACTTTCATGGCGATATACCCATGGCGATATTTACAGATTTATGACACTAGAACTTAGAAGATATGCAAATGCCGTTTCTGGGCTTTTTCTGCAATGCCTCAAGATATTAAGCTGACGTTTTATCATGCACTGTTACATATCCAGTATGACTTTCATGTATAATTTACTCATTTGTTCATAGAGTTATGGTCCTTGGAACTTAAATGATAGGAAACTATACTGACACACAATGAAAACGCAAAACAAACACCCCGTTTCTTGCAAATAACGACAAACTATTAATGAATTGGTTGATAATGTAATATGACATTAATGACTGGTATTCATGAGATACATTCACATGGAAACATGGCCAGTTATCATCAGTTATCAACACCCACCCCCCACCCCCCTCCATATCAAGGTCAGTATCTGGTGTGTCCACCATTGGCCCCTGAGCATGCGTGAAGACGACGGGGAAAGGATTGGCACAAACATCTCAAATAAGCCACAGGAATGTTCCTCCACTCCTCCTGCAACGCCTGTGCAAGCTCAGCGACGTTACACGGTGGTGACTGGCGGAGACGTAACGGGACGTTGACCAGGTCGAGGTCAATCACGGACACTCCCGGTCTGTTGATGACGTTCAACAAGTCGTCCAATAGTTGATGGATGGACTCGGAAGGTCCTAGCAACTTGGCTTTGCGAAGTACCCCCTTGAACCATGCCCAACGCTCGCACCCTTTGTTCTTCTCTGAGTCGTAGCATTCTTAATGTGACGAGGAATATGACACCGTTATGTGACTTTTATGTGTCCACATACTGACATTTCACGTGCATTGCATGCAGCATGATTGAGCATTTTGTGTGTTTCTGCTATTGTATGTGTAACGAGAACAAAACCAGGATTAAAACCCAGACAAAAATACCAATCAATGGCTTCCTCTCATAAATTGTTATTTTAAGTCCAATAAATATATTTTTTATTAATCACAACAAAATATTGAAAAATATGTGTTTTGCGTTTTCTTGTGTCAGTATATATTGGGTCCGGTAGGAGACATGTCTTTTGGTGTGGGGTTTTTTTTTTTTGTTTTTTTGTTGTTGTTGTTGTTGTTGTTGTTGTTGTTTTGGGGGTTTTGGTGTGTGTGTGTGGGGGGGGGGGGGGGGGGGGGTGTTCTGTAATATTTATTCTACTAAATGAAGTGGACTGACAAATATGCAGTAAGCATATATAAACGCCTCTCCACGAGATGTTACATATACTGTATACATTTCAATGAATGACAGAATACAAAACATTACACAAATATCATTTCATCCATTACATACAAACTACAAATACTGGGTTCGGTTTAAACATACAGTACACATGCCAAGAACTCGTGCCCCTATACATCAACTATATATATATATATATATAACAGCTTGGCCAAGAGAACAAAAAGTGGACTGTATCTTCAAAAGGATGACCTCATCTACAATCAGGATTATCATAAATATGCCTTATGGATTATTCTTATGTCTACAATGGATTATTTGGGTTGAGCGTGAGCTTCATTCTAGAAAGTATTTATGTGGTAAGTTTTTAAGTGGACATATTTCCTTTTCAAATTTGTTGATAAAGTTCAACTTTCTAATATTAATATCACGGGCATTTCAGTCCCGAACTGCTGACGGCAGAAATGATTTCATATACAGTTTTGTTCTAGTACAAATGTTTTTCAATTTATCAGCATTTCGAAGGGGATTATTTGTCACTGTCATTATTATCGGAATAGAAAAGAATAGATACTTAACGATACCCCAGCATAAAACATACATCTGTTATTGGGTGTCAAACTATGGTAAATGCAGACAAATAAAGTGACGAGCAACATCAATATAAAAATTCAAGAGTTAAATAAAAACACAGTGCATTACTGTCGTGGGCACTAATGATGACAAATAATTAGGAGTCATACCTTTAATCATTTTATAAAAAGTACACCTTTTATAAAATTTACCGCGTTGATTTAAAGGAATAAATCTTGTTTCGTTATAGACTTGATTGTGGTTAGTGCCCCTAATAGCACCACACATTGTTAAGAGCATTCAAATGAAATTGTTCAAATATTTCTGCTTGACCTTCAGTATAGTTATCTGATATATAGTCACAGTAATCGAACAAAGGTGACATATATGATTTATAAAGCATCTCTAGTATTTTCCTATTTAAGCGATACTTCAGGATACGGAAGCAATTTATCATTGGGCCAACCTTTGTAACCAATTGTTCAGTATGACAATGCCACTGCTCATCATTTTGACATATTAGGACCAAGATGTTTATGATTTGAATCACCTAAATACAAATCAGGTTGTGCACGAGATTGACTTTTCCTTGAGAAGGTAAACGATTCTGTTTTACCAGGTGAGAACGTAACCTGTCATTTGTCTGCCCAGTCAGATATCAAATGCATATGTGAATTTATTGTACGATGTCCCAAAGCATAATCATCTGAAGTAATATAAAGCGCAGTATCATAGGCGAATAATCCAATTTTACAACTAACATTGTCAACAATATTGTTAATATAAACCAAGAACAGAAGAGGTCTCAGTAACATGTTGTGTTTTTGTAGTACTCTCAGATTGCTTGATTATGCGTGTGATAGATTAATGTGTGTTTATTTGTTAATGACAAGTGTGATAATAGTGAAATATCGTACTTGTGACTGATATTGCACCTTGAAAGCCGATATCTTAACCACTACATCACCGATGTCGGTGGGTACAATCGATGTAGTATGTTGAGATTTGTCTATAATAATCTTGAAGAGTTATCTACTTTGATTTACATAAACACATGTTTCCCATTACTCAAAAATATATGGCCTAGGATTATTTTATTTTAGGGCAATGGGTTAAGGGTTTTATGCCAGACCATAGTGCTTTTGTATTCGGAAAAGCATTTGTGAGCAATAACTATAACGAAACAAAAAAAACTAACTAATGAATTAGTATGTGTATTTTGATGGATTTTTTTTTTTTTAATTTCTCTTCAATTCAATTTTTCAATAAATTTGAAGTGGGCATTTTTGCGGAAAATCTAACTTCTAAGAAAAATATGTGTGTGTATGTGTGTGTGTGTGTGTGTGTGTGTGTGTGTGTGTGTGTGTGTGTGTGTGTTTGTGTGTGTGTGTCTTTAAATTTGCTCACGAAATAAATAGAAATAATTTCATGTTCTACTTATTTCATAAATGTATATAGCGAGAGAGAGAGAGAGAGAGAGAGAGAGAGAGAGAGAGAGAGAGAGAGAGAGAGAGAGAGAGAGAGAGAGAGAGAGCACTTGTGAGGTGAAATGATTCTATCTCAGTATTTTTACTACGGATCGTGGTTGAAATCAGGCCTCTGTGTGTTTTATAAAATAAAAGATCACATTTGACAAGAGTATGGCGTGTATTACTGTTGCAAGCTTGATGATTCTTGTGGTAGAGGGTGGGAGGGCGTAAATGGGAATAGGCTGTGTCCATTAGTGATGGGAATCAGTTGGAATTTTATCATCGATCATCAGTTTAAGTTATAATCGGTTGGCACCAACTGATCAACTTTCGATTACACAATCAGTTAAAATTCCAAGACCATAAGAAGGCTTTGAATTATAAGGACCATGTACCCATTGTCGTGTGCACCCTGCAAATGGCTAACTGTACCTTTATTAACTATTTAATATAATTTGTCTTTATGTACACATGAAAACCCAAACCACTGTATATTTCCATCAATTTTATCATCTATACTGGAGGAACGGTTACAGTTAACATTTTCCAACACAACCAATTATGGATTTTTATAATCAAACATCACATTGTAAGAGCCAATCCGATCAATTTTCGATTATAATCGATCATAATCGGCCTTTGATATACCAGTCGTGGTGTATTAAGTACTAGTAATCAATACTAACTTCCTCTTCTCCATGTGACAACGTCTGTAGAGGTGTCTCCATGCTTCGTTGTCGTTCAACACTGATATCAGTCCTTCTAGAAGATACACCACGATCGGACAAGCTGTTTATCTGACAGAATACTGCTTACAATAGCACCGACCTGAAAAAAATAGCATACAAAGATAATCATCTGGTCTGTTTTTGTTTTTGTTTGTGTTGTTGTTGGGTTTTTTTTGTGTGTGGGCTTTTTTGTGGGGTATTTATTTTTTTTTTTTTTTTTTTTTTTTTTTTTTTTTTTTTTTTTTTTGGGGGGGGGGGGAGTATTTGCTACAATTTAAAAAAACTTGCCCGGGGAATAACAATATACAATTTCTAAAACTAATATTGTCATCAATATTGATAATATAAACCAAGAACAGAAGAGGTCTCAGTAAGATGTTGTGTTTTGGCAGTGCTCGCAGATTGCTTCATTATGCGTGTCATAGATTAATGTGTGTTTATTTGTTAATGACAAATGTAATAATAGCGAAATATCGTACTTGAGGTGTGCTACATATCTCCATGTGTCCTTGTTGTTCATCTCCGATATCAGTCCTTCTAGAAGATACACCACGATCGGACAAATGTTTATCTGACTGAATACAGTTTACAATAACATCGACCTTAAAAAAAATAGCATACAAAGATAATCATCTGGTCTGGGGTGGTTTTTTTGTGGGGGTTTTTTTTGTGTGTGGTGTGGGTTTTTTGTGGGGTTTTTGTTGTTGTTTTTTTGTTGTTGTTTTTTGTGGGGGGGGGGGTTTGTGGGGGGGGGCGGGGGTATTTGTTACAATTTAAAAAAAAAAAAAACTTTTTCAGAATATTGCTTTATCAGTGGCTATTAGGTGTCAAATTCATAACTGGAATATCTGTAGAGTAGCGGCAAGGTTCGGACAAAAAACACGACATCCCATCCCTGCCCGGGGAATAACAATATACAATTTCTAAAACTAAAATTATCAACAATATTGATAATATAAACCAAGAACAGAAGAGGTCTCAGTAACATGTTATGTTTTTGCAGTACTCTCAGATTGCTTGATTATGCAACTGGTAGATTAATGTGTGTTTGTTTGTTAATGACAAATGTAATAATAGCGAAATTTCGTACTTGTAACTATGCTATAGCACCTTTAAAGCCGATATCGTAACCACTACATCACCGATGTTGGTGGGTACAATCGATGTAATATGTTGAGATTATAATAATCTTGAAGAGCTATCTACCTTGATTTACATAAACACATTCTTCCATTTACTCACAAATATATGACCTAGGATTATTTTATTTTAGGGCAATGGGTTAAGGGTTCTATGCCAGACTATAGTGCTTTTTTATTCGGAAAAGCATTTCTGAGCAATAATTATAACGAAACATAAAAAACAACTAATGAATTAGTATGTGTATTTTGATGGATTTAAATAAATTTGAAGTGGGCATTTTCAAGTCTGAAACGATTCTTTCCCAATACAGCGAGGTCAGCCCTGGTGCTTTCGCGGAAAATCTAACTTCTAAGAAAAATGTGTGTGTGTGTGTGTGTGTGTGTGTATGTGTGTGTGTGTGTGTGTGTGTGTGTCTGTAAATTTGCTCAAAAGAAATAAATATCAATAATTTCATTTTCTATTTATTTCATAAATTTATATTGCATGTACTACAAAATCGAATCAGCGTAAATGACAGGTTGACATATGATGCCCTGGCTTCATTTTGAATTGGATCTCCATATTGACCTATTACTTTAATTATTTATTCACTGGGTATATATATATATATATATATATATATATATATATATATATATATAGAGAGAGAGAGAGAGAGAGAGAGAGAGAGAGAGAGAGAGAGAGAGAGAGAGAGAGAGAGAGAGAGAGAGAGAGAGAGAGAGAGAGAGAGAGAGAGAGAGAGAGAGAGAGAGAGAGAGAGAGAGAGAGAGAGAGAGAGAGAGAGAGAAATAGCACTTGGGGGGTGAAATGAGTATTGTCAGGCCTCTGTGTGTTTCATAAAATAAAAGATCACATTTGACAAAAGTATGGCGTGTATTACTGTCGCAAGCTTGATTAGTCTTGTGGTAAAGGGCGGGAGGGCGTAAATGAGAATATACTGTGTGCATTAATGATGGGAATCAGTTGGAATTTTATCATCGATCATCGGTTATAATCGGTTGGCACCAACCGATCAACTTTCGATTATACAATCGGTTAGAATTCCAAGACCATAGAAGGCTTTGAATTATAAGGACCATGTACCTATTGTCGTGTGCACCCTGCAAATGGCTAACTGTACCTTTATTAACTATTTAATATAATTTGTTTTTATGTACACATGAAAACCCAAACTACTGTATATTTCCATCCATTTTACCATCTATACTTGAGGAACGGTTACAGTTAACATTTACCAGCACAATCGATTATGGATTTTTATAATCAATAATTACATTGTAAGAGCCAATCCGATCAATTCTCGATTATAGTCGATCATAATCGGCTTTTGATATACCAGTCGTGGTGTATTAAGTACTAGTAATCAATACTAACTTCCTCTTTTTCATGTGACCGCGTGTTTAGCGGTGTGATGCATATCTCCATGTGTCCTTGTCGTTCAGCTCCGATATCTGACAGAATACAGTTTACAATAAGATCGACCTAAAAAAAATAGCATACAAAGATAATCTTCTGGCCTGTGTTTGTTTGTTTAGTTTTTTTGTGTTTTTTTTGGGGGGGTTTGTTTGTTTGTTGTTTTTTTTTTTTTTTTTTTTTTTCGGGGGGGGGGAGGTGGGGGAGGTATTTGTTACAATTTAAAAAAAAAAAAAAAAAATCAGAATATTGCTTTATCGGTGGCTATTAGGTGTCAAATGCATAACTGGAATATCTGTAGAGTAGCGGCAAGGTTCGGACAAAAAACGACATCCCATCTCTGCCCAGGGAATAACAATATACAATTTCTTTTCCTTGAAAGGAATTATCGGTCTGATGATGGGGCGGTATGTAGCCCAGTGGTAAAGCGCTCGCTCTATGCAGAATCGGTCTGGGATTGATCCCTGTCGGTGGTCCCATTGGGCTATTTCTCGTTCCAGCCAGTGCACCACGACTGGCATATCAAAGGCCGTGGTATGTACTACAAACGTCTGTGGGATGGTACATATATAAGATCCCTTGCTGCTAATCGAAAAGAGTAACCCATGAAGTAACGACAGCGAGTTATCTCTCTATATATTTGTGTGGTCCTTAACCATATGTCTGATGCCATATATCCGTAAATAAAATGTGTTGAGTGCGACGTTAAATACAACATTTCGTTCCTTCCTTCCTGTCTGATAATAGAAAATCAAGACTGTAGAATCATCAAAATAAAAGTGTACAACATGGTAATTTAAAACTTCCTTTTCACCAATAAAATTATTTCTATGACTGTATTTTTTACAAAATACATGTTCAGAATTTTCAACTGCTTGCTTCTGATCGTGTACAATAGTGTTGTCATACCTTAAAACTGAGCATGGGTTTGTAGGTATTAGTCTGCAAATCCAGTATTTACGTCTCTCAATGGTTTAATCAGAAAATGTTTGTTTTGTTTTGAGTGTGTGTGTGTGTGTGTGTGTGTGTGTGTGTGTATGTGTGTGTGTTTGTTTGTGTGTGTGTGTGTGTAGTGTGTGTGTGTGTGTGTGTGTGTGTGTGTGTGTGTGTGTGTGTGTGTGTGTGTGTGTGTGTGTGTGTGTAGAGGTTATTACCAGAGTGTTTTTCTGGTGAGCATAATACATTATTTGTATTCCTAATATATGATACTGACGATACCGAAACACACGAGGGTAATAATCTCTTTATTATATAATCTCAAGCTTAATACAACGTGTTTTTGTAAACTGTAGACGCAACTTTAATTCCAGTCCGCCATTACTAGATATTCAAATGACGTAAGAATATGAGGCGCGGTGTATTTTTGAATGGAAATGACGTCAAACTCGAATGACGTCATTTTGGATGTCCTTACATCATAATAAACGTGTTTTGTTTTCTGAACGTTGGACAGCTTTCGGTGTAAAATTCCTATAGAAATGTTTCTATTTGATAACTATGAATGCATACATCAATTATGGAGTGTCACCCAAATAGGTTGCTTAAATGTCGATAAACCTAGTGTCGTGACCTCGGTTAATTTACATCTAATTTGCAAAGTTATCAAATTCATAAAGTATGTGATCTGAAAAATATCACATACTTTGATTGCACTCAGCATGTAAGATATATATCGTCGTCGTACACATGTTATGGAAAGGTTAGCATCAGTTTCGAGAACATTTTTACCGCATTTGAGGTACTCAATGCCTCCTCAACGTCAACGTCGCCGTTTGACCACTGAAGAATTGGCCAGGGCCATGGGCATGCTGGAATGTGGGTCTTCACAGCGTAGGGTTGCCAACGTCTTTGGTGTGAGCCAAAGTGTGATAAGGAGAATCGCTTCAGGACGTATGGCTCAGCTACCCAGCGCCATGCTGGTGGTCGACAACGAGCAACCGCGCAAAGAGAGGACCGATTTCTTGTGGTGCAGGTCAGACGTCATCCCTTCGTGAATGTGACTACTCTACGAAATGAGTTGATGAATGCTGTTGGCGTTAACATGTCCTCGCAAACAGTTCGCAATCGTCTTCGGCAGAGTGGTCTTCGGTCTAGGAGAGCATGCATTCGCATTCCCTTGACCCGACTTCACAAACAGGCGCGTCTGGACTGGGCACAAGATCACGTCAACTTCATTGATAACGATTGGGATCCTGTACTCTTCATCGATGAGTCAAGGTACTGGCTTGACTTTACTGATCGACGTGCTCGAGTGTGGAGAAGACGTGGGGGGGGGGGGGGGGGGGGGGGGGAGCAATTTCAAGATGTCAACATCTCCGAACATGACCACTATGGTGGAGGCTCCATCATGGTGTGGGCTGGTATCAGCAGAGGTGGAAGAACAGACCTGCATGTCGTGATGAGAGGCATGATGACCGGCGTACGCTACAGGGATGAGATGCTGGACCGTACGTTGGTGCAATCGGACCCCAGTTCATCCTCATGGACGACAACGCTCGACCTCATCGTGCCAGGTTCGTTGAGGACTACCTACAGCAGAATACCATCGTCCGTATGGAATGGCCTGCACGCTCACCTGATCTGAACCCGATCGAACATGTTTGGAACATGCTACAGGTGGCGATTTTGCGACGTCCGGTCAAACCAACAAGTCTCGTGGAACTAAGAACAATCTTGAGATGGCAGCCATCCAGAGACTCATGGAAAGAATGAGACACCGTTGCCAGGCTGTGATTGCATCACGTGGGTCACACACAAGCTACTGACAGTTGTTGCTGCTGGTAATTGAACTGTTTGGGACATTTTCATGACGGAGTAACATTCTGAAACCTCCATTTTGGGGGGTCTGCTTCTTTGATGACAGAACGCGTGTTACCAATTGTTCAAATTTGGTATACAGCAATGAAATTCAGGAAATAAACATGTCCTCGAATACATGCAATTTTTAGTGTTTTTGCAATACCCATGCCGAAAAAATATAATACCACCCTAAATAGTGGTCCCTAACATATTTTGAGTAATATATATATATATATATATATGTATGTATGTATGTATGTATGTATGTATGTATGTATGTATGTATGTATGTATGTATGTATCTATCTATCTATCTATCTATCTATCTATCTATATATATATATATATATATATATATATATATAGCGGGTGATACAAAAGTGTGCACATCGTTTTCTTGGTTCATACTTGCATGAACAAAAACAAAATTGCGGTCAAATCTTATAATTAAATTTATATGCATACTTTAATAATGCATAACTGAATTTATTTTGTTTAGTTTTTGTGTAGTATTGTTTGTGTAAACTTCACTGATATTTAGGTGGCCGAGGAATGCTGTGTTTTAATACATGTTATGTGTTAAACACGCAGACAGATAGATGGACTGACAGACAGACACAGACAGTCTGACAGATGAGCGAACTTAGTGAAAGTAAAACCTGTTGCTTGGTGATCCTGTCTCTTGAAAGAACAACCTCCATCTTGAGGTTTCTTCTCTGTTTCGTGGAAGCAGTTCTGGAATAGAATAGAAAAAACAAATAATTAAAAAAGTGAAATTATTTTCTGAACATTCCCCGCCTCCTGTTCGCACTGGGTTTTTCTCAAATATATATTCGGATATATTTTGAACCTTAAACAAATTGTTTCTAAGATCGTCTTACCCACAGTGCATTGATGCGAATCCGCCTTTCTCTGGTAAAAATCCTATTTAAAAACAAATTCAATGCATTATTGTTTGGCAAGGCCTACATGTGAGGTGCGACACTTTTTATTAATGTACTTCCTGGATGTGTTAATACGCTACTTGTATCAGTTTTGTTAGTAAATGTTACCATTACTGGCAATAACATTTGATTTGGTCTATTGAAACCTGTACTGGGTCCCGGCTATGTATAATTGAAAGACCGCCATACAAGAAAGAACTATGTTGGTGGAAAGAAAAGATATATATTTTCTAGCATCCACCTCACTCCAACCATCCAAATAGAGCGTATATATCTCGTATGTATTTACTATGTGGACAAATCATACGTACATGTATTTAGTTCCTGGACCAAATATTTGGTAAATAAAGGTCTGAATTCTCCCAAAATTGGTTTTGACGAGTGATGTGTCATAAGTAGTCGAATAAACACAGTTTTTAGTATATAACGGATATGGACCACCCACACAGGGTAACCTCCACTCTATAAATATCAGAATCCGTTCTGGAAGTCAGTATATAAGTCAAAGACCGCGATACAAGAAAACACTATATTGGTGAAAAAAATTCTATATGTTTTGTGACAGGGCTTTCATTATTTTTTTTTATTTTTTTATTATTATTTTTTTTTTTTTTTTTTATTATTATTATTATTTTTTTTTTTGTATATTTGAACGTTTAACAATTCATCGTAAGTAATTTCGCCTGCAATATATTTAACATTTGCCAATGAATAATCCTTATATACTGTTCAATTAAAAACTGAACTTATTTCTCATGGACAACTGATGATACATGGCAGGAATTAGCATTTGAAGGTATCTGAATTTCAAACTTTTGAATT
>NC_054703.1:28154696-28197443 GCF_016097555.1 Gigantopelta aegis | reverse complement strand
CCTCTAGGATGACTGGTTAAGCTTTTTGTAATTATTTAGGACAGTGAGCCTACAGATTACAGCGTCAGATGACCGGCAGCACCGTCTAAATAATATTGGTATAATACAGCATTAAAATATTTAAAGTCACATCAATCACATCAAGGTTATACAACAGAGCAGAAATGATATTTACCAAGTCCGGACGGACTAACGTTCCCCCTGGAAGCCTTCCTGTGTTTCTCCACGATATCTCTAAAACCCTAGCTATTTATTCAAAACTCTCAGAGACAGCGAATATCGCCTGGGGATACAAGGCGGTCCTCCCCCTATCAAGTGAATTTCCACAGCGACCAAGACGGCATATCTTTCTCTTACATCGCCAGACTGGCTGTCGCCATTCGCCAAATCACGGCCGTAAAAACCGCACTCGCGGAGGTATTACATAACTACTGGCCACCTGGCTCCGCATCTGGGCTGGGTGTGTATTGGAAAGTACAGCTCGACGACCGTCGCGCAGAGGTATTACGTAACAAGTTGTCCAACTGGGCTAAGTGCATATTCGAACTGCACACGGCCCTCTAACACAATTAATATCGCCACAGGCGAAAACAAAATTAAGAGCATGTTCCGTCACAGTGAAAATAAATAGTAAATGTAGTAAATTAAGTGGAACATCAAGTCAAAAAATTAAATAATAATAAATAAATAAATATTTTTGTGCGTTTTAGGCTAATGGAATTTCATCCACGACTAATCAATAACATATAGTACAAACTCAACACGACTGAATAAGGAAGTAAATCCAGGTCGTGCAATATCTTACTTTAAACTACAGCGGCAGATGTTAGATGGTTAAATCAAACTTTCGAAGTGGCAAATACAAATATTTGAAAACTTACAGTTTCCTTTTAGAATAATAACTATCTGAAAATGAATGTCAAATGACACCTCGGCCAACTCAAGGAAGCTTCTCCGATGGTTTTGGTTTGCTCCAGCCAATGATTCGTTAGCACTGAGAGGTATGGTACCAAAGAAGAGAGTTCAGGAAGGAAATGTTTTATTTAACGACGCACTCAACATATTTTATTTACGGTTATATGGCGTCGGACATATGGTTAAGGACCATACAGATATTGAGAGAGGAAACCCGCAGTCGCCACTTCATGAGCTACTCTTTTTGATTAGCAGCAAGGGATCTTTTATATGCACCATCCCACAGACAGGATAACAAATACCACGGTCTTTGATATACCAGTCGTGGTGCACTGGCTGGAGCGAGATATGGCCCAATGGGCTCACCGACGGGGATCGATCCCAGATCGACCGCACATCAAGCGAACGCTTTACCTTAGCTTAGCTTAGTAACTGGTTTAACGTGTCCATATACCACTAGGGTTTTCAACACGCCTATCCCGAGTCCGGCCTCCGATAAGATAGGGGGTCTGACTCGGGACAGGGATAACCTAACAAATACGGTCAATTTTGAAATTTTGAATTTTAACACCAAAAGTATAAAAAAAAGGGGAAAATTGGGGTTAATAAATTTTGGCTGCGCCCTCAAACAGAAATATTAACATTCGTAACGTATATAAATTAGTAATATAATTGCGGCGCAAATTTAGATGGGCTGGTCTAAAATTAATTATAATTATTGAACAGTGTTCATTAAGCCCATGGGAGTTTAGGAGGAAAGGCTATAAAATTGGCAGAATTATACAACAACAACAACAAAAATAATAATAATAATAATAATTTTGGACAAGGGCCTGCCAATCATATTCTAAACATTGGTGTGACCAGGTAAGGCCAAACTGCCTACGCCTATGGCCCCAAAGAATCCCCTAACTCCCGGCATCCCCCACCCCCACCCCCACCCCCACCCCCACCCCCTGGGAAGGAGGAAGGTGTTCGAAAGTTTTGCAGTCGAGTCCACCGGAAGGACAGAGATGTACCCGGCAGATCCACGAAGAAACAGGCGACCTCTCAGTTGTCCTCTAAAATAACACGTTTAAATCATTCAGAAGACGCTGCCATTACTCACTTTAATCTATAAAACCTAGGACAGTAGACGAGGTAATGTCACTTTAGTTTATAAAACCTAGGACAGTAGACGAGGTAATATCACTTTAGTCTATAAAACCTAGGACAGTAGACGAGGTAATATCACTTCAATCTATAAAACCTAGGACAGTAGACGAGGTAATATCACTTCAGTCTATAAAACCTAAGACAGTACACGAGGTAATGTCACTTTAGTCTATAAAACCTAGGACAGTAGACGAGGTAATGTCACTTTAGTCTATAAAACCTAGGACAGTAGACGAGGTAATGTCACTTTAGTCTATAAAACCTAGGACAGTAGACGAGGTAATATCACTTTAATCTATAAAACCTAGGACAGTAGACGAGGTAATATCACTTTAGTCTATAAAACCTAGGACAGTAGACGAGGTAATATCACTTTAATCTGTAAAACCTAGGGCAGTAGACGAGGTAATATTAACCAAGCCACTACTAAAGGCACAGACCAGACACCTGCCCTGTTAAATGACATTAGGTGGGTTTTTTAGGGGTTTTTTAAAATTAATTAAAAATATAAAATAATGATTTAAATATGGATAAAATATCAAACCAAAATTAAAAGACACATATATTTATAACATGCAATTTACCATACGACAACACATAACATATATACACAAACCAAAAAATACATAATATGCCGCCGAATAATATTAGGGAGCCGGGCATAAATAAATATAGAGAAAACGATTACTCAGATATCTTAAATATTAAAATTGACCGGCCTCGGAGCGTAGTGGTTAGGCCATCGGTCTACAGGCTGGTAGGTACTGGGTTCGGATCCCAGTCGAGGCATGGGATTTTTAATCCAGATACCGACTCCACCCTGAGTGAGTGCTCCGCAAGGCTCAATGGGTAGGTGTAAACCACTTGCACCGACCAGTGATCCATAACTGGTTCAACAAAGGCCATGGTTTGTACTATCCTGCCTGTGGGAAGTGCAAATAAAAGATCCCTTGCTGCCTGTCGTAAAAGAGTAGCCTATGTGGCGACAGCGGGTTTCCTCTAAAAAAATCTGTGTGGTCCTTAACCATATGTCTGACGCCATATAACCGTAAATAAAATGTGTTGAGTGCGTCGTAAAATAAAATACTTCTTTCTTTAAATATTAAAAATGTTATTGTAAACAGTTGACAAGCATCGCGCAACCGATCGATACAGCGTGTGCACAACAGGTCGTGACCTAGCTCTGACCTCTGAAGTCAGAACACACAAAGCGAGGTAATCATTTAAACTATTGATCGATGTGCGCTGAGAGTTGGGGCCACTGTGTACGGATAATAAAACAAAATAAAACTATAATAACAAATTAAACCAAACATAAAAAATCAAATATATAATTTAAATTAAATTAATTAATATATTATTTAGAAAAAAATTCAAAAATAAAACAAATTAATTAATTACTTAATTAATAATTAAATATAAAATAATTTAAATAAAATAAATTGATATAAACTTAAATATATTAATCATTAATGTATTATTAAGCACGGTAGTAGCCAAGCTATCAAACTAAGCCATTAATTAGAAAAGATTTTACTATTCAAAAGAAACGTCGCGCAACCGATCGATAAGTGCAGCGTGTACACTCAAAATATCGATCGATATGCGCTGTGGATTGAAACTACTGCAAACCGGCTATAAAAGAAAAATAGTAAAATTATATCAAGTGTGTTTATAAAAAAGATACGGCCCAAGAAAGAAATGCAACAGGTTTTCGAATGGGAAATGGTAACCCCCGAGTTTTCTGACCAATTTTGTAATACATTCAAATCCGACTGGAGCTCTTTTTTAACCAGATCAAAAGTATTTCCAACCCTCCAGAAGGCAGTAACGTCTGCAAAGAGACCGGTACTTAATTGTGAATCGTTAGATTTACCACTGTCTGTGAATGATTGTGCCAAATCGTTTATAAAAATTCCATAAAGTATCGGTGCAATCACTGACCCCTGGGGGATACCATTTTCCAGTTCCAAACAGGGTGAAGAGTATCCTTTATAATTAACATTGAAACTTCTATTATTTATAAACCGATCGATAAAATTAAACATTGAACCTCTTACATCCATTTTATAAATTTTTGGTAGTAGTCCATGCCTCCAAACCATGTCGTACGCCTTTTCGATATCCACAAATACACCCGTCAACTTGTGTTTCTTCCGAAAGGCATGTTTAACTTCGGTTTCCAAACGTACAAGGTGGTCGGTTGTGGAGTGTTTTTTTCTAAACCCACTTTGAAATTTTGTAAATAACTTGTTTAATTCCAAAAAGTGGGAAAGGCGAGTGTTAACCATGCACTCCATGGTTTTGCAGACGCTGGACGTAAGAGAAATCAGCCGGTAATTTTTGGGATCGGTAAGGTCCTTCCCCCTCTTAGGGAGAGCAAACACTTCTGCATGCTTCCAACTGAGGGGGAGATAACCCTGTTTCCAAATAAGATTGAATAACTCCAAGGAAAGCTTAAGTATTTTAGTGGGCATATGTTTAAAAAAGAGATATTTAAATTTATCAGGGCCTGGAGCCGATCCTTTACGGTGTTGAAAAGCTTTGAGCATTTCTTGGAGTGTAAATGGCATGTCATACTCATTGCCGCTTACACGGAATTTAGAATCAAGGGGAATTTTTGTTTGATGTTTTTCTACAAATATTTTACGTTTTTGAAATTCTTTGGACAAATTAGAGGTGGCCGAATTTTGTTTAAACGTAGCTCCAAGAATATCTACTTTAGATTGTTTAGTTTTATAAACTTTACTGTTTTTTTAAATATTTGTAAAACTGCCCCGTTTTCCCTGTATTCTTTTAATCTTCGACCAGACCTCCCTTCCAGTGGTGCTTTCACCAATGGAGCTGACAAATGTTTCCCATGAGGCTCTTTTTTCTTTAGCTATTGTATAAACTAATTTATATTTATCATGTTTAAAATTTTGAATACTAATATCATTTCTGTCTTTTTGTAACTTTATTTCTTAATCTGTTTCTTTCTCTATTAAGTTTAATTCTTCCGATCACCAAGCGACGGAATTAATTTGTCCTTTATTACTGCGTACTGGAATGGTTTTAGTAGCAATATCAATAATTGTTTTAACTAACTGATCACTAAATATATCAATATTAGAATTTGTTTATCTCCTCACGATTAATTTCGGCGAACATACTCTCAAATTGGGGTCAATCTGCTTGAATAAAATTCCAACCATGTTTTTGTTTACTATTATCTTCCCAAATACAATTTTTGTTATACATTGTTTTAACAGGGAGGTGGTCGCTACCAAATTCACTGAGCACCTCCCACTCACACTTAGCTGCGGCGCTCCTCGAAATCATGGTGACATCCAGGCACGACCACATATGATGAATATCTGAGAAAACAGTTGGGGTGCCAACGCTTTACCACACACGCCCCAAGAGAGTTCAGTGTCAAAGTTCGAGGTGTACCGTCAAAATTTAATGTTTACGGAGTAAAATCAGCTGTGGCTGTGATTGGCAGTACTAATAATATGTAACATTGATTATTTGTGCAAATACGTTTATCCATTGACAATACACAAATAAACTGTTATGTGTTATGCAGTTGTTATGCAGTATATACCAGACGTTGAAACTAATGTGAGGTGCGACACTTTTTATTAGTGTACTTACTGGATGTGTTAATACGCTACTTATATCAGTTTTGTTAGTAAATGTTAACATTAATGGCAATAACATTTTATTTGGTCTATTAGAACCTGTACTGGGTCCCGGCTATGTATAATTGAAAGACCGCCATACAAGAAAGAACTATGTTGGTGAAAAGAAAAGATATATATTTTGTAGCATCCACCTTACTCCAACCCTCCACATACAGCATATATGTCGTATGTGTTTACTACTTGGACAAATCATACGTACATGTGTTTAGTCCCTGGACCAAATATTTGGTAAATAAAGGTCTGAATTCTCACAAAATTGGTTTTGACGAGTGATGTGTCATAAGTAGCCGAATAAACACAGTTTTTAGTATATAACGGATAGGCACCACCCACACAGGGTAACCGCCACTCTATAAATATCAGAATCCGTTCTGGAAGTCAGTATATAAGTCTTTTTTTCTTTCTTGTTTTGGTATATTTGAACGTTTAACAATTCATCGTAAGTAATTTCGCCTGCAATATATTTAACATTTGCCAATGAATAATCCTTATATATTGTTCAATTAAAAACTGAACTTATTTCTCATGGACAACTGATGATACATGGCAGGAAATAGCATTTGAAGGTATCTAAATTATTCAATTATATAACACTGCCAAATAATTCTTAAACTAGTCAAAACTTGTCACTTTAAAATGACTAATTTTCAGATTTCAGTTCAAAATGTCCTCCCCCGTACTCACACAAAGAACTTTGTGCTTTCTGTGGTATCACAATCAAACCACATTGGAACGACCGCCGGTAGCAGGGGTGTATAGTAGGTGGTTACAAAAGCCAGAAGTAACTATTGAATACTCTCAGAAGAGATCAGACTAAGCCCACAGCTAAAATCTGATGGGGAATGGCAGATGTGTGGCACTGATAGCCACAAGAGACAAGCACATATCGATCAGTGATATATTCTTTTTCAGGAACCGACTCAATTGTCCTGGCATATATCTCCACTACAGTGCGTTACATTACAATCTGTCCCGGAGAGGAAAGGAGAAAAGTCAGAATTTACCCCATGAGGGTCGTGTTTGAAACATAAATGTAGAGAACATATTATTTGTTTCCATGCCATTATGATGTTTTCTGTCAAAGATCAGGTATCACCATGGCAACAGTCAAACACAGTGAACTAGACGCACACATTACCTGTCAGATCACATAGCTCGGAAATAACAGATAAAATAAAAAACACAATGTAATTTTATTATAAATAGCATAAAATATTCAAGAAAGCAAGTGCTCATTTCCTCATGTTAGAACAACCGAATCTGCCTAGTATGTTTATACTATTGAATAAGTTAGTTTGTCTTGTTTAATATATTAATCATCGGCTATTGGAAGAAAGGAAATTATTTATTTAACGACGCAGTCAACACTTTACTGACGGTTATATGGCGTCAGACATATGGTTAAGGACCACACAGATAGAGAGAGAGAGAGAGAAGAAACCCGCTGTCGCCCCTTTATTGGCTACTCTTTTTGATTAGCAGCAACGGATCTTTTATATCCACCATCCCACTGACAATGTAGTGCATACCACGGCCTTTGATATGCCAGTCGTGGTGCACTGGCTGGAACGAGAAATAGCCCAATGGGCCCACCGACGGGAATCGATCATAGATCGGCCGCGCATCAAGCAAGCGTTTTACCACTGGGATATCTCCCGGCCAAATAACTGAGCAATAACTGATCTAAAAAAAAAAAAAAAAAAAAAAAAAAAAAAAAAAAAATATATATATATATATATATATATATATATATATCGATGCAAACAGTTTATTTTTATCATACTCATAACATCATGTGGAAACAAATTTAAAAAAAAAAAAAATATATATATATATTTGCGCGTTTTAGGCTATCAGAATTTGATCCACGACACATTACTAATCAATAACGTACAGTACAAACTCAACACGACTGAACAAGGAAGTAAATCCAGGTTGCGCAATATCTTATTTTAAACTACAGCAGTAGATGTTAGACGGTTAAATCAAACTTAGATACATTTCTAAGTGACAAATATAAATATTTGTATAAATTTGAAAACTTACAGTTTCCTTTTAGAATAATAACTCTGAAAATGAATGACAAATGACACCTCGGCCAACTCAAGGAAGCTTCTCCGATGGTTTCGGTTTCGATTGCTCCAGACAATGATTGGTTAGCACTGTGAGGCATTGTACTGGTTCTGTCACGTGAAATCGATATCAGTTTCTGAATGTTAACATTTAATTTATGTTTAATGTTTAAAAGCATTTTTCTGTCGTGTCATAGTTTACGGTACCCGCCTTGCGGCGGTGCAAGTGAGGAACGGTTATATTGATTTTCCAATAATAACCTACGGATTTTGTAGTTCTAAGTTATAGTATTAATTATCCATAAATTCAGCTGTGATGTACTGTTTATATTATTTTATTACACAATTTAAAACATATCGACAAGGGATGAAACTTCATTGTGAAAATAAATAGTAAATGTAGTACGTTAAGTGGAACATCAAGTGGAAACAAATAAAACACTAAAAATAATGATTCGTTAGCACTGAGAGGTATGGTACCAACGAAGAGTTCAGGAAGGAAATGTTTTATTTAATGACGCACAAAACACATTTTATGTACGGTTATATGGCGTCAAACATACGGTTAAGGACCACACAAATAACGAGAGAGGAAACCCGCTGTCGCCACTTCATGGGCTACTCTTTTCGATTAGCAGCCCACAGACAGGGTGGTACATACCACAGCCTTTGATATACCAGTCGTGGTACACTGGCCGGAACAAGAAATAGCCCAATGGGCCCACCGACGGGGATCGATCCCAGACCGACCGCGCGTCGAGCGTGCGCTGTACCACTGGCCTACGTCCCGCCCACGAGTTTTGACGAGTGATTAGTCATAAGTAGACGAATAAACAGTTTTTAGTATATAACGGATATGGACCACACACACAGGGTATCCTCCACTCTATAAATATCAGAACACTTTGTGGAAGACAGATTTTAAGTAAAAAACCGAGATATAACAAAGCACTATATTGGTGAAGAAAGTGATATGTGTTTTGACATCAACCTCACCCCACCCCTCCAAATACAACCTGTATATATAAACAAAAACAAAACAAAATATATCGTATGTGTTGAAAACGTGGGCAAATCATACGTAAATTTAATTAATCCTTGGATCAAATATTGTGTAAATAAATAAAAAACAACCATTTTGGAGGCCGAATTCTCCCAGAATGATTTTCGACGGTTGATGAGACATAAGTAGCCGAATAAACACAGTCCGTAGTACATAACGGATAGGGACCACCCACACAAGGTATACGTGACTCTATAAATATCAGAATCCTTTGTGGACGTCAGTATATAGGTCGAAGACCCCCATAGAAGAATATAAGACTCTTTCATATTGTTTGGGGTGGATAGAGTAATCCCACCCGAGAGGCACCAAAATCAGGTAAAATCCCGAGGCTTGCCGAGGGGTTTTACCTATTTAGTGATTCCAAGGGTGGGATTTCCCTATCCACCCCCAAACAATATGAAAGAGTCTTTTTCTCTCATTCCCTTAAGACGAAACCCAGTAAAAACGCATTTAACATTGAAGATGGAAGCCATTTTTTTCTTAATGTTTTCTTTATTTTTACATTATATTAACATACAAAAAACGTTTTTTTTAAATTCTCTATACATGAAAAAGGCAAACTACATTTCACCATAAACTTTAATCACAATACCTATCAATATCAAGCGTCCATGGAAAGTAAATCGTCCATCCGTAGTTTCACGACTATGGCTAGCAAGTGCATATGCGCTTTAAAAAATAGTCCTCTTAACATAGGCCTACATTAAAGCCGCACGCCCTAGTTCCATCCAGCGAAAATAAGTTATAATTTGGTTAATCTACAAACCTGTAACACACTTAGATCACGTTTTTATCATATGGAGTGAAAAAGCAGGTTTTATATCGATAAATACCATGGGAATCCCCATGTCCCAATTGCTTGAAATAATTTTGAAAGTTAGTATTCTGATGTCACTGGTAGATGTCGTTCGAAGCACAACAATGCCTACGTCACGACAAATTTCACAGAGTGCGCACAGACTTGGGGTGCGTTCCTTTCACCTCTCCTGGACGTTTTCCAACTGTTCTGTCCTGGTTGTATCCCCTCTCCAGATATCGTAAGACTTAGCAAAATTATTGGTTTTAAGGGATTGTAACGTTTTGTATTGAGATACTTACTTGTCTGAACTTTATTGTTACTGAAAATGTTCACGAACTGTGAAGAAAAATCTCACAAATGAACAACAAGCAAACGACAACAAATCGGATGTTGATTGCGCGAACCGTGCACGAGAAAACAAACCGAACCAAAATGATAACGGTCACGTGGTATACCAACGTCTGTGACATTGAAATGGGAATATCCTCTCTAAAAATAAATTAGACCTTGTCTGCTCAGAGGCCCGTGGCATTTTATGAAATACGAAAAATGCATTTTGTGGTATTACAAACACCAGGATTACCAAAAAACACTTCAGGTGAATGGAAATGTATATTCTAACTAATAAACGGTAAGTAAAGTGCAATTTTATTTGTGAAAAAAATGGGTTTAATAGCGAAATACAACGGCGTAATGGTTAACAACTAGGGCGTGTCCCTTTAACAAATAATAATTTTACGATTCGGTTGTTTTTGTTTTTTGTTTTTTGTTGTTGTTGTGGGTTTTTTATGGGGGGTCACCTGAATAAACAATAACAACATTATGAAGAAGAACAAAAAATGGTCGAGATCTAAAGGGGGGATACAATGCATTTGCCGATTTTCTTTTTTCAATGACAAAAATTCATTAATTAATTTCAGGTGAGATGCCGTCTTTTTAATTGTATTTACGTTTTAATGCTCCTCAATAAAAGTATTTACATCCACTGGTTTGAATCGATTCATGTCAGTATTGAGTAGTTTATAGAGGCGGCGTTATTGTTGTTTGTTTACGAACAGCTGATAGCAGACGTCTCGCGTTATTTAAGAGTTGTCGCCCTTTAAACAAGTCACTACGCACGCGTGATATGGCCTCAGACTAGAGTTATCCACCCATTTGGTAACTTTTAAAGTTATTGCATAATTACTAGTCCACTATTGGGAATAATTTGACGCAGATTGCCGCCTTTTGCGGCACAGGCAGTCCGCCATTTCACAGGCTCCAATAGCCATATTTGGTATCAAATATTCTTTTTATTGCCTGTATGCAACTTGACATATGTATTTAAATGCCATATGTGAGTTTGAGTGTCATGGTGAAAACAATTTTGGTCTGATAGGCCTCAGACTAGAGTTATCCACCCATTTGGTTGTCCAAAATACGGAAACTAATGCGAGAAAATATAGTTTTCTTGTGATGTGATTAATGGCTGGGGAGCTGCTTAGTATACTGGATTGTTACACTGGGTTTGACAGGTAAGAGGATGCAGTTAGTGAATATGTGCACTTGGTTTACACTGGATACTGCATAATGTCCCCCAGAGCACATTGAAGTCATGCAAAATTTGTGTAAAATGCAGAGAAATGGGTGTGATTCGGTCCCTTAGCCCACGTGTGTTTGTTTACATTGACATAACGCGGAAAAGAGCTGGACAACAGATGTCGTCCTTTCGAGTGTTCAATGGGCCCAGGCAGGTAATGTTTCCCGTGGAATGCTAATGGCCTGGTGAAATTAATAAAAGTGCTACAGCCACTGGGGCTACATGAGAATACATAGTGAAATTAATTGTGGTCTGAGGCCATATCCCATGAGAGATAGAAATTTCTTACATAGGTTTCTTTCATGGGGCAGCTCTGTCGTACATACATAGGGATGAGAGAAAGCACTATATTGGTGAAAAAAACTATATATCTTTTCTGACATCTATCTCACACTACCCCTTCAAATACCACTTGTACATACGAACAGAAATACCTGTATTTATGTATCTCAACAGACAAATATCAATATATGTGGCCCCTAAAGTATAAAACTCGTAGGTAAGCCCATCGTAAAACCACTTCTTCTTTCTCTCTCTCTCGCTCTCTCGCTCTCTCTCTCTCTCTCTCTCTCTCTCTCTCTCTCTCTCTCTCTCTCTCTCTCTCTCTCTCTCTCTCTTTCTCTCTCTCTAACAAGTAACCTACTGACCTGGACAGAGATACCAGATAGCTTGGACCTAATTGGATAAATCTGGAAGCACGGGAAATAAGTATAAATAAATTAATTCATTTTCAGAAAGTCATCAAATTGGCCACTTACCGCTTTTTGTCTTATCCGATATAGTGTATTTTATGGAGCCAATACATGCTTGATGTTAATATACTGTATTTTAAAAAATATATATTTAAAATTGTATTTTCTTTTTACCAAAATATACACATGTAACGAAAACCTAATGTGTTTGACAGCATACGTCCTTAAAGGCATATTGTCACAGACCACTGACCTATTTAATGGTGTAACAAAGTATTATCTTAACAAATATAATTTTATTTGTCCATAAATGTACTTTATTGAACCATCTTCATAACCACCATACTCTATTTATTAATGACATTTTATAAATAAAAAAATTTAAATTATGGCAATGATCCATAATTCAAAAACTAAAATTGCCGAGGGGAATGACATGGATTTCACTCCATCATGGTTCATTTAAGGTGATGCGATAGCTAGATTTGGTTTCCAATAATTAATGTAATTTTTATTTATTATCCATTTTGAAAGAAATAAGGTACTTAAATCCGTGACAGTATGCCATTAACTGCTGTGAATTGAGCTTCTATGTTTTGTGGTAGTTTGACACCCAATAGCCGATGTATTTTTCGTGCTGGGGTGTCGTTAAACATTCATTCATTCCATTTTTGGGGATGTCCCCTTTAGCTGAGCGGTTACGGTCGAGATATGTCTAATGCCATGTGAATCGATGCAGTAGGTTCGAATCCTGTCACCTCAAACTTTGTATTTTTAAACATTAGAAGTAATGGGTAAAAACAAAGTACATAAAAAAGAGAACTTAAATAAAAGGAGTATTTATTCGTATTTTCGTTTTATTTTATTACAACTTATTTTCGTGCTTATGTCCAATTAAGGTTCAAACACGTTGTCCTGGCACACATCTCAGCTATCTGGACTGTCTGTCCAGGACAGTGTTAGTTGTTAGTTGGTTAGTGGTTAGTGAGAAAGAAGAGCGTGTAGTGGCCTTACACCTACTCACTGAGCCCAAACGAACTCGCTCTGGGTTGGAGCCGGTACCGGACTGCGAACCCTGTACCTACCAGCCTGTAGTCCGATGGCTTAACCACGACACCACCGAGGCCGTATTTTCGAGGTTGCTGTACTCACATCCCCGCCCTTTGTATGGCCCAGTAAAGGAGCGCAAGCAGAAATCTGTATTAGGAATATCCTTTATTGTGGTTACGTTAGTTACGATGCCGATACAATTGCTTCTATCTACGTACATTTAAAAACAAGATTTATAAGGCCGCTTTTTTATACTAGTGTTGTTTCTAGATCTGTTTTAATCCATACTAAGAGGCAGTTATGTCGACCATTGGACCAGCATCATTGGTGAAATGAAATTTTAAAATGCCATTGGCTATGATTTGTTAATGTTCTTTATCACAGGGATTGTTCACGGATACTCATAAGAATAAAAGAATCCTTTATATGTGTCCATGTGGGACAGGGCTATTCCACCCGAGGGTACATAATTTGTTCATAATCATATTATGTACCCGAGGGTGGAGAAGCCCTGTCCCTCATGAATACATAATGGAGGATTATTTTTCTCACATCCAGGAGATGAAAAACAAGCATTTTAGGAAAACGTGAAAAAAAAAAAAATCATAACCATTGTAAAAATCGTACCCAGAAATGGTTTATACTAAAAGTATAAACCGAAAATGATAGTATAATGTCATTATGACAGCAGATTTCCTGGTTTTTATGAAATATAAAAAGCATTTCGCGAGTTATTTTGTCGTTTACGTGACGTCACCTAATGTTAATATCAGCTCAAATAGAAGTCACGTGGTCATGCAAGACCGATTTATTCCGCATGGGCTGACGTCATGGAATACGCTTGTCTTACATGGCTAGAGATGGGAGAAAAACGCATCAGTTCCTAGGACGAGTAGTAATAACTAACCTTTATTTCTACCCGGACTTTCTTACCTTGTTTTGCTACTGTTGATTTTTTTTTTTTGCTGGGGTTTTTTTTGTGTGTGGTGTTTTTTTTGTGGTGTTATTTTTTTTTTTTTTTTTTTTTTTTGGGGGGGGGGGGGGGGGGGATTTGTTGTTTTGTTGTTTGTTTTCCTTTGTTCTAGAAGGGGCGGGACGTAGTCCAGTGGTAAATCGCTCACTTGATGCGCCGTCGGTTTGTGATCGATCCCTGTCGGTGGGCCCATTGGGCTATTTCTCGTTCCAGACAGTGCACCACGACTGGTATTTCAAAGGCCGTGGTGTGTGCAATCCTGTCTGTATGATGGTGCGTATAACAGATCCCTTGCTACTAATGTAAAAAAAACGTAGCGGGGTTTCCTCTCTAAAACTACATGTCAAAATTACCAAATGTTTGACATCCAATAGCCGATGATTAATAAATTTATGTGCTCTCTCTAGTGGTGTCATTAAACAAAAGAAACTTTGTTTTTGTTGTTCTAGGAATTGTGTGTGAAATTTAGCCAAGTTGGCAAAGCGATTACCTGAGGTTCTCGGATCGTAGAATTGAACGCCCAGGTGCCCTACGACTGGTATATCAAAGATCGTGGCATGTGCTATCCTGTCTGTGGGATGAAGGAAGGGAATTATTTATTTAACGACACACTCAACACATTTAGTTTCGGTTATATGGCGTCGGACATATGGTTAAGGACCACACAGATATTGAAAGAGGAAACCCGCTGTTGCCACTTCATGGGCTACTCTTTCCGATTAGCAGCAAGGGATCTTTTATATGCACCATCCTACAGACAGTATAGGACATACTATGGCCTTTGATATACCAGTCGTGGTGCACTGGCTGGAAAGAGAAACAGCCCAAATGGGCCCACCGACGGAGATCGATCCCAAACCGACCGCGCATCAAGCGAGCGATTTACCACTGGATTACATCCCGCTCTGTCTGTGGGATGGTGCATATAAAAGATTCCTAGCTACTAATGGAAAAATGCGTCGGGTTTCCTCTCCAATAATATGTCAAAATCACCAATATTTGTTAGCAGTGAACTCATTGGGCTATTTTTCATTCCAAACTCCATGTCTGTTTTAAAATATTCATGCAAATTCTATTGACATTACAACATGAATATTGTTCAGATCCATGACGTATTTATTTTTATTATGCCTGCTATTTCTACACAGTAACAGATCGTCATAATTCTAACCCAGTTTTTAGTTTTTCATTTCATGGATTTTCATAAACGACAAAACCATTATCCACATACCAAGGCCGTATCTCTGCACAATGTAGAGTGCAATGGCAAAATAGTGGTTGAATCAATGAATCTCCTTCAAATACTTCCTATTTAGAACAGCCTCTCCCGAGGATATAATTTACTGGACAGTACAATTTTATTCGTCCTGCACCGCTCAAAAGAGGACTGCCACTCACAGATTAGCTTTGCTAAATCGAACCTAGCATAGGGCAGAGCTGATTGGAATAAATATGACATGCACTCATGAATCACTGTCAAAACGGTGATGGAAACAAGTGTTCATGAAAGGCAGCACCAATCATAGGTACGGCCATACAGCTGACAAGTCCGTCACTTCATCTAAAACGATGAAAACAATTGGAGGAATTACTATGCACAAATTCAAACTATGGAATAGCGTCAACTATCAGTTTGGTCGATTGTGCACCGTATTTAGTAGATATAGCCTCCAAATCCAAATCTGACCTCCTTGTGAATTCTCAACAAAACAGCAGTATGCCGGCAACACCTGTACTTCTGTTCACCTTTTCCAGAAAACGGACAACGTAAACTTGAAATTATCCTTTTATTATTTTTTTTTTTTTTTTTTTCATTTTCATTTGATCTTACATTCACATAGTTATTAAAAGGACATTCCCGAGTTTGCTCCATTGTAAGATGTTTCCGACAAATAAAATATTTCTATGACTAAATTTACATATTAAATATATTTTCTTGTTTAGAATATCAGTATCTATATATTCAATGCGTTTCTGGTCGTCTTAATATTTGTAAGAAACCCAAACTGGATTTTGTCTTCAAATAATTTCGTACGTATGAAACTTTTTTTTTTAGGAAATAAAATGAAATTTAACTTTTTACAAATATTAGAACGATTAGAAACACGTTTAATATACAGCCGCTAATATTTTATGCAGCAAAATATATTTGATACGTAATTACAGTCGTCAAAAAGTTTCTGTTAGTCGATAACATCTTAAAACTTGCTTGCCCCTGCGTGTGCTGTAACCTCACCGTGGTGCCGGGGTGTAACATTCTCTTTCAGAATGGCCAATACAGCACAAAATTGAAGTTTTGAGTAAAATTCAGTATCCGTAAAATTCTGTGATATTTGTGTTTTTGCACAGTTCTTTACCCTGTTTTTGTTTGTCTTGAATTTTTATATTGATGTTGATCATCACTTTATTTACTTGCATTACCATAGTTTGACACCCAATAGCCGATGTATTTTTCGTGCTGGGGTGTCGTTCATTCATTCATTCTTAAAACTTGCAGAAAACTCAGGAATGTCCCTTTAAATACATATAATACACATCAAATGTGGTTGTAATTACAACATATTGGGCCGTGTGAGAAAAAAACCCGTATATATGCACAAATATGACTGTAAAGCCTGACCAATAGTTCCGATATTTTTCTTATTTTTGGAAGCCTTTCGTGGAGGATACAAATGTAATGAATACATTTATATGTGATATACGACTTAATATGTTCTAAACATATTTTTAGAATTGGTAGTACCTTTTTTAATTCTACATAATATGGATATATTGTTTTATTAGTACTAAACACAAATTAATCATGCCATGTTTTAACAAATATAATAATAAACCCTAACAAAAAGGTATCAATCTAAAGATTTATCTACAGTTACTTTGCCAATTATTGATAGATTTCTAAAAGACCAGGCATTTAGTAAATGTTTAAAGGACTGACATTTATTTTTAAAATTTATCATCATATGTATTCTCTAAATTTAAATTGTATTTAAGGCCCAAATGTTTATATGTCCCTTAATGATTTCATATGATAAGTATTTGTTTTGTATTCAACACAGTCTTGCCCCAAACCAGAACTGCAAGCAAGTTAATTAATCAGATACAAAACGTGATTTAAGGACAATTTATTGTCATCTAATATGTTGTATCGTCAGCATATTGAGTAATTAAATATTCTGATTTCTTCTGATTAAAGGTATTGAAACAAGGGATAATTGACGGATCAAAACCGAACAAATCAGAACATTTTCTAATAAAGCACCACTTTAAAGAATCAAACGCCTTTTCAAAATCTAAACGAATATATTTACTGATTTTTAATAAACCCTGATTGTGTTTCAGTGATTATATCATTTAAAACAGTTTTAATTCTGTTCGCGATTGTTGAAGATGCACTTTTGTAAATAGTAAGAGAGATATTGGGAGCCAACTTTTAAGTTAATGCTTTGATTTCCATTCCTTTGGTAAGCAAGTAATCGTACCATTTTGTGTGTTATCGATAGACATTTTTGTTCATATCCCTAATTTATTGCACGTTACAGATATTCATGAAGATCACGCCAAAACGTTTCATAAACCTCTACAGTAAAACCATCATGGTCAGGTCATGTACCATTTTTCATGTTATTCAGTGATTAACAACACTCTTCATATGTTTTAAAATCTGTTTCTAAAGCCTCTTAATTTTTATTAAGTCTAAGTGGGTGATCATCAGAATAATTTGTTCCTGTGATTTGGGATTATTTTTGTTAAGATAATTAAATGTATCAAGATCATACTTCATAGGTACGTTAAAATCACCTCCAATAATAATTGATGTATTGCAAATTAATTCTATTTTGTTGAATATATATATATATATATATATATATATATATATATATATATATATATATATATGTATGTATGTGTGTGTGTGTGTGTGTGTGTGTGTGTGTGCGTGTGTGTGTTATATAATTATAACTATTTGAAGTATACATACTACAATCTTGTATATGAATGAAGATCAATGTTTTTAGTAAAAATCACCCGCAATAAGCACCTATTTGTTTAAGCATAAATATAAGAAACTATGTTTTTGTATTAAAAAAAAATATTAACAATAATAATAAAATTTAAAATTAAACAAATAATGATTATATAAATGTATTGCAAATTAATTATATATATTTTATATATATATATATATATATATATATATATATATATATATACATACATACAGTAGAATCTCATTGGCTTGAACGCCCTACGGTCGAACCTACCGGTATTCTCGAACCAAGAACAAAGTCCCAATTTTTCTCTCTATTAAACCCCTTTATTTTGGTGCTGATTGGTCGAATACCCTTAGGGTCGAACAGAAGCTTTCTCTCGAACCAGTTTATTGGTCCGAACTGTAAAATTAAACATATTTAGCTTGATCGGCTACTTTTATCCGAAGAAATATAAAAAATAATTTATGTATAATTTGTTCGTCTACCCTTTCACGCTTATCGTGTTGTTTATTTAGCACCTGTCCGTAATTATCTTGCAATTGTAATGCGGTAATCGTTAGATGAATGAACCTTGCAAGTAACACCAATCAATTCATGAGTCAATGGGATCATCTCGCCCAAGCCGGTTTTACGGAAACATGCGAGGTTGTCCGATTGATTTTTCTGTTACAGAAGCACTCGACAACGGCCGAATGCATGGTTCGAACTACCGGATGGGTCGAACAGAATTTGGTGCACCGACAGTGTTCGAGCCAATGAAATTCTACTGTATATATATATATATATATATATATATATATATATATATATATATATATATATATATATATATAATTATAACTATTTGAAGTATACATACTATAGTGTTCAGACTTTACAGTGTACAATCTTGTATATGAATGAAGATCAATGTTTTTAGTAAAAGTCACCCGCAATAAGCACCTATTTGTTTAAGCATAAATGTAAGCAACTATGTTTTTGTATTAAAAGAATATATTAACAATATTAATAAAATTTAAAATTAAAACAATAATGATTATATATATATATATATATATATACATACAGAACTTCACAAACGTTGTATTCGCTTCCTATTTATTTCACAAGTTTATTTTGCGCAAGAATTTATACTACGAGACCGCGTAGCGGTCGAGTGATATGTTCTTTCGCAAAATAAACGAGTGCAATAAATAGGAAGCGAAAACAGCGTATGTGAAGTTCTGTATTTATTACATACCTTGTTTTATGTTTTACAAAACCGTTTTTTAATTTAACATCATAACAACACTTTGTTAAATCTATGATCAAAACTCCTTTCATGGATTCATTTAACGTTAAGAATCATACTCTGCGGTAGCCTTGTGTAATGTTTCAACTCATATGTGACGTCAGTAAATAAAAGGCGCTAACTGCAGGAAAAAGAAGAAGGGAATTCCCCATTTAAAAGTTCTGGGCCAGATCGCACATATGTGCAATACAAAATAAAATTAGCACACGGTTTCAAAATGCCTTTATTACTATAGTAAGATTGAATAGGTATGTAATTACCGGAGTGTTTTTCGGTATCGTCAATATCATATATTAGGAATAAAAATTGTATTATGTGAACCTGACGAACATAATACAACATTTTCATTCCTAATATATCATATTGACGATACCGAAAAACACGAGGGTAATAATCTCTTTATCATATAATGTCAAGCTTAAAGGGACATACCCTAGTTTTCAAACACTAACGTATATTCTTTTACTATTATAACCGTTGTTGATAACTTAAATCATACCTTACTTTGATTTTATTGTTTAGATAATCAATGTCCATACATTCGAAGTGTTTTTGGTCATCCTGGTAATATCACAAAATTCATTTTTCATATTTTTAAAAACGCACGTGCGTCTTAGAAGTAACAGCTATGGAGTCGAGTTTTAGTGAATTTTAGAGGGTATTTCACCATTTCAAAGTCACAGACACGTGTTTCACTCAATTATAACATTATCCAAATGTGTTACAGGTTTGTAGATTACCTAAACTTAGTGTTAATTTTCAAGGGTTGAAACTAGGGTATGTCCCTTTAATACAAACTGTTTTTGTAAACACTATACGCAACTTTATTTCCAGTTAGCCATTACGCGATATTCAAATGACGTAAGAACATATGGCACGCTGTCTTTTGAATGGGAATGACGACAAACTCGAATGACGTCAGTTTGGATGACCTTACATCCAAATAAACTAGTGCAAAACGTTGTTTGTTTTTTGTTTTTTTCTGAACGCTGGACAGCATTCAGTGTAAAATTGCTATTGAAATGTTTTTATATGATGACTATGAATGCATACGTCAATTATGAAGTGTCACCCTAGTACGCTTGCTTAAATGTTAATAAACCTAGTGCCGTGACCTCGATTAATTTACATCTAATTTGCAAAGTTATCAAAGTCTTAAAGTATGTGATCTGAAAAACATCACATACTTTGATTGCAATGGAAATGGAAGATATAAATATATATTTAGAAAAAATAACGTTTTAAGTTTACTACAACTTGCATATGAAATATGTCAACCCAGTAATACCTGCAACATAATTCTCCTAAATTAACATTAATCTATTGGTTTGAATGTCAAATTACCACAAAAGTATCAGTTTATAAATTCTCTATTTTCACAAGCAAACGTTCCCAAACGTCCCGTATTACAAACGGTCGCCCCCAGATAAAGATATTCAAAGACAGGTCCAAAGGACGAACAATTATCACATAATCGTATTGCTCATAACTTTCGAATAAAGTTATGCCAAAACATGTAATTATATACGCACATGTGTAGACATTTATGCAGAGGGCGAGGTTCAACACCGTGGACAGCGAAGTTTCTAAGGGGCTGGAGTTCGTCCAAGGAAAATACATTAAAAAATAAAATTCACTTTAAGCAGGGTGGTCTTAAATAATCAGAAAAGCGTGGTAAAACAATGCACATCAGTTGTCATTTTCAAATAAGGCACCATATCAACGTAACTGTACACAATATCTTATCAATATAACTGCACACAATATCTTATCAACGTAATTGTACACAATACCATATCAACGTAACTACACTATCATATCAACATAACTACACAATACCATATCAACGTAAATACACTGTCATATCAACGTAATTGTACACAATACCATATCAGCATAACCACACTATCATATCAACGTAAGAAATAATGAATTAGATATTGATATTAAAGTCAGCCCTCTATATCATTAATCAATAAAGAATAAGAACGTGTACTAACCTAATAAAACATGTTAAGAAGTAAATGAAGCAGGTCAACGCAACTCACAAATCGTTGGTACAAGTGATATATTGTCATAGCCCCCACATCAAATATACAACCTAATCTAACTACTTCAGCAGAATGATTATAACCCAAAATTAATACATATAAAAAAAAACCCCAATAATTTACAACAAAAAAATGCAATATTATTAGTTAACGTTTTCCCATGCTCATAGGAACACGAGCCCCAGGGAAGGATGTGCCCCTGCCATGTGTTCAGGGGCTTTAGTAGGGACGGGGAGTCTGGACTGTGGCGAGCGGAGTTCATAGCGGATCCCCCCCCCCCCCCACACACACACACAAAATAAATATATTCATATTCGCCCTGCACAGGCATCCTTGACCTCTGCACTTGAGGCCCAAAAACATGTATTTTGTTATACACCTAGAAATAGGTTAAGCTTAGTCTTAATTTTTGTTCAACGTGACTCCTAAGATATATCTGATATCGAAAGGTGGCGAATAATAGTAATTATTAATGCAGAAATGTCCTACGAAGCTGATGCTCGTCAGTCAGCTTGGTTACCACCATTCTGTTAAAAGCAGATTAGCAATGAAACATCGGCAAACTGGAAGGCCTCGACGATGTCAGCACATAAAGATCGTGATCTAGTCCGCATGGTTAAGCGACAACCCTTTGCTACAAATACTGTTCTGGGGGAGAGCTATACATCCACAGGCAGTCTACAAGAACTGGGACAAGCATTGCACCGATAATGGCAAATACTACCACGAGACCCATCAGACATACTACTGGAGACATGATTAGAAGACACGTTGCAGCAATATCCGCCAGTTGGTTCTGTTGTAGTTGGTTCTGTTGTAGTGGGTTCTCTTGCATTTTATTGAAACGTAATAAGATACTGAGGGTACGCTGGAGTCTCATTGAAGATGATAAACTTTGTACGATTCTTTTCTTTATCAGCAACGGATTCTAGTCCGCTGGGTTAAGTGACAACCCTTTGCTACAAATACCGTTCTGGAGGAGAGCTGGATACCCACAGGCAGTCTACAAGAACTGGGACAAGTATTGCACCGATAATGGCAAAACCTATCCCAGGGACTTATCAGGCATATTACTGAAGGCATGATTAGAAACAGATGAGGCAGTTATCTAAGACACGCTGCAGCTAAATTGGGCAATGGTTTCTGTTTTTTGTTCAGTTTTTTGTTCAGTGTTTTGTTGAAACGTAATAAGATACTGAGGGTACGCTTGTGTCTCATTGAAGATGACAAACCTTGTAGGATCGTTTACTCCATTAGCAACTGAGTCGAACCTAACGTCTTTCGCTGCGCCATGCTTCATAGGAGGGACCACCATGTCATGCCGAGGGATCTCGGTAGGGTCCGGTGTATAGAGAGGACGGGATGTTGGTAACTTAGGAATGCCGATCGTAATGTTATTATATTCATTGGTAAATTCTCCTGTCAGCACTAAGGCCTGATAGATGTATCTATATCCCTGACTGTCTCGAGCAGCGTAAGTACCATCGTTAGCAAAGTATACCCCACGACCATAACAAGTTGCTGAAATATAAAAATAAACACATAATTATATACTTAGTGATAACTGGATCACCAATAGCATTGTACAATTTCAATGTCCAGTGATCAAAGAGTTTATATATCAACATATAATGAAATATTTGAGATAGAGCTACCGGGTATATACGAATGTAGTCCAAACATAAACATTATCAATATAATGGACCACAATAAAATAAATAATAAAATTTCATCTCCGCTCAATGATAAAGTCCCGTTACAAAAGTACAATTTACACCCCACTCCTAGGTTTTTTGGGTTTTTTTAAATGGATCAAAGTCTGTCATTTATTGTATTACAGCCAAAAATGTAAATATTCGTTTTGCCTGTAAGCGTGCGTGAAAAAGGACGTTTTATTGTATTAGTGTCAGTGTTACCCTTCTTATTACAATGCGATCAACAAAATATAAATTATTGAAGTGAATTAATTTGAAAGCAGTATGCTTTCTTTGATCACATACTATTTCTGACACAATGAATTGAACTAAATCCAGTTGCGTTTATGCTGGTGATGTTATCAGAGGTCGCTGCATGCCAAAGAGTCCTCTCATTTTGTATTCTGGGGTTGTTGGCTTTAAACAGGGCTTTCATCGCTTGGTACTGATAATGCAAGGTTTTGTTCTGGATTCGTTCAATCTGCAAGAAAAAAATAAAACTTTTTGTTTAAATTTTATTTCTGGCTGAGAACATACTGTAACAAATCTGACATAGTTTCACAGGAAAATCTGATCTGCAATCGTCATCTATTTCCTTTCCGATTGTTTTGTGTTATTTTTTTAATTTCTATTTCAATACATAATACATGCATACATACATATACGAGTACACACACACACACACACACACACACACACACACACACACACACACACACACCACACACACACACACACTGGGTCACAATGTCGATATATGTATATATATATATTGTATATATATATATATATATTTATATATAATATATTTTATGCAGACAGAATATCAATGCACAAAATGTCAGCAGTTACAATGTCAATGGACAAATTATCCGTGGTCAAAATGTCAACGGAGAAAACGTCTATCATTAATGTGGTATCTGTGTCACAATGTCAACATATGTATACTCAAATGTTGTCATGAGTACGGAACTTGATTTTCCCAACCCTAATACACACACACACACACACACACACACACATATATATATATATATATATATATATATATATATATATATATATATGCATGCATGCATGCATGCATACATACATACATACATACATACATACATACATACATACATACATACATATATAAACATATATCTATATATCTATATCTATATTGCGACCGCTGGCATTTTGTCCGTTAACATTTTGTTTGTAAGCCATGGAAAATGTGGAGCAAATCTAATGGTAATTGCACGTAGTCGATTAATTTATCGTAGTTGTTAACATTGACAAACAAACAAACAAACAAAGACATGCACACAAAACACATTAACACCCCCAAAAAACAACAACAAAAAACAAAAGAAAAAACAACAAACAAAACACAAAACAAAAAAACCCACAAAAAAAGCAAAATCTCATGAGAGATTTGTGTGTGTGTGTTACGTGTTAAATTAATGAAACGAAATAGAGTATAATTCTGATAAGAAATCTCGCCTTTGTGCATACCTGAACAACAACAGCATCTGGGTGTGTGGATGTAAAGGTCTTTGCCACAGACTTGTATTCGTCGCCTCCAGTTGGCAATTGAACAATTTTGATGTATTCTTCTTCACCCATGGGAGTCCAGTATACCGGGGGCGTATGAAAGCCGTCATCTGGAGGCAATTTCACAAAACATCGTAAGTTTATGTCTGCGACTAGCAGGTATACCAGGGATACATTTACAAGTGTTTGGCATCTATTTCACGAAGAAAATTACATCATTAAGCACAATGGAGCATTTTAAGAACAACATAAATTGAAATAAACGTATTTCTAACTATATTTGTTGTACTATAATAGTAATAAGAATTGTGGTGTAGTCGTAGATTTACGTGTACGTGCAAAATTAGGCTTAAGATGTCTTATGAAATTGGGCCCTGATCATAACATGGAACAGTATTTGGTATTTGAACCACAATAAATAAATCATTATTTTATTTTCATGTTGTTGTTGTGTTTTGTTTTTTTTCTATTATGGAATGGCACAAGCTCGACTTCTGATATTAAAATAGATATTTGAACTATATTAAATAATATTACCGGTAGTTTATATTATGAGGAACTCAGCTTGCTTTCTCAAACTGGTATTCTTATGATATAAAATAAGATATCAAATTATAACAGCGTTGAGTACGAATAGGTTATATCGCATGGAGAACCAGAGCCCAGTTTCACAAAACATGAATCCACGACTAAACTAGAGTTTGTATTACTATTAACAGTAAACCCAATATAGTTTGAAATACGCATATTTCATTTTCGTTTGTCCTTAAAATGCTTCATCTTCCGTAATGATGTAATTTACCGTGTCAAATAGATGCTAAACACTTGTAAAGGTATGGCCGCACTGGCCATACCTTTACAAGTGCAGACGTACATTTACGATGTTTTGTGAAATTGGCTCCAGTTATCGGGGATTATATGGTCACGGGGTTTTTTTTTCGGGAATGTTCTTTTAAATACAGCATTAAGAATACTTCTATAATAATGTAATCGATATTTAGACATTTTAATGTCTCTGGAATTTTAAAATTTTAGTTAACAGTCTGGCTTCTGACTAAGGTATGAAACATACTTACAGATAATTAAAGAGACAGTCCTGAGTTTGCTGCAATTTTAAGATGTTATCGACTAACAGAGACTTTTTAACGATTGTAATTTGATATCAATTTTTTTTTTTTTTTTTGTGCATAAAATATTAGTGGCTGCATATTAAACGTGTTTCTGGTCGTTCTATTATTTGTGCTAGGTTAAATTTCACTTTATTTCCTACAAAACATTTTTTTCTTAGTTGTGAAATTATTTGAAGACAAAATCCAGTTTGGGATTCTTACAAATATTAAGGCGACCAGAAACACATTGAATATACAGACACTGATATTCTAAACAACAACATATATTTAATATGTAAGTTTAATCGTAGGAATATTTTAATAGTCGAAAACATGATTTTTGAGGATATGTCAGAAATAGAATAAAATGTATCAAACTCACTTTCACTCGTTAGATACATTTTAAAACAACTCGTTGTGAGATAAATGGTATCTAACGGCCACTCATGTATTATTATCTGTTTATTACCCCAGCGGTTACTCATAACAGGGAAAATAATTTCCATATTTTCTCAGTGCGAAATATTCTGCATTGGACTAACGAACAACACTATTGGATAATTTGACGCTTACAAACCAATGACCTTGTCGGTACTAACCGGCGTCGGTGGCGTCGTGGTTAGGCCATCGGTCTACAGGCTGGTAGGTACTGGGTTCGGATCCCAGTCGAGGCATGGGGTTTTTAATCCAGATACCGACTCCAAACCCTGAGTGAGTGCTCCGCAAGGCTCAATGGGTAGGTGTAAACCACTTGCACCGACCAGTGATTCATAACTGGTTCAACAAAGGTCGTGGTTTGTGCTATCCTGCCTGTGGGAAGTGCAAATAAAAGATCCCGTGCTGCTAGTCGGAAAGAATAGCTCATGAAGTGGCAACAGTGGGTTTCCTCTCTCAATATCTGTGTGGTCCTTAACCATATGTCTGACACCATATAACCGTAAATACAATGTGTTGAGTGCGTCGTTAAATAAAACAATATAACGTCATGACGATTTGGCAAACGCACAAAATGAAGTCATGTAGTTCAACAGAGTTTGGGTTTACGGCTCTCTGTTTTTGGTGTTAAATGTATAACAAAATTTCATTTTAATCCAATTCATTATAGATTTTGTTGCAGGATATAGAGAACTTTTGTTTTTGTGAACGTGATTAAATTACAAAGTCATAGCAATTCTGAGGACAGTGCGTAAAGTGATTTGCATGTTTCTATACAGGTTGGCCTACATGCGTCGAAAATAAAGGCTTTTAAAAAAAAAAGAGAAGAAAAAAACCCATCCGAGGTAATAAATAGAATAACGAACTCGGTACCAGTTATTATTAAAGTTATGTCCCTAGTAAAACAATTTTCATTTGTCACTCGCTAAAGCTCGTGGCAACTGAAAACTATTTTACTCGGGACATACATTTTATAATAAATGGTAACTCGTTTATTATCCCAATTTAACGCACATCTGACATATATTAGCAGCCTAATAACCAGTGGTTGATAACCATGAAATACCTGCTGCTGCCTCTTCGCGAGATGGGTGTCCAGCACCGGAATATCTGCGAGCCGGACGAATTGAAGGAGGGACATCTAATTGCCTAGAGTCAGTGAACACCTGTAGAAGAACATCCACTATGATTGCAACATTTAATGTAGTTTATATATATATAATATCTTACACTTTCAGTGTAAGGGTGACACTTCGTAACTGATGTATGCTTTCATAGTCATCAAATAAAAACATTTCAATATCAATTTTACACTGAAAGCTGTCCAGTGTTCAGAAAACAAAAAAGGTTATGCACTAGTTTATTTTGATGTAGGGACATCCAACATGACGTCATTCGAGTTTGAAGTCATTTCCATTCAAAATGACACCGCGCCACATATTCTTACGTCATTTGAATATTTAGTAATGAGGGACTGAAATTAAAGTTGCCCGTACAGTTTACAAAAACACGTTGTATTATGCTTGAGATTATATGATAAAGCGATTATTCCCTTGTGTGTTTGAGTATCGTCAATATGATATATTAGGAATAATCTATGATACTGACGACACCGAAAAATACTCTGCTAATAACATATACATACATACATACATACATACATAGAGAGAGAGAGAGAGAGAGAGAGAGAGAGAGAGAGAGAGAGAGAGAGAGAGAGAGAGAGAGAGAGAGAGAGAGAGAGAGAGAGAGAGAGAGAGAGAGAGAGAGAGAGAGAGAGAGAGAGAGAGAGAGAGAGAGAGAGAGAGAGAGAGGGGGGGGGGGGAGTGTTTTTCGGTATCGTCAATATCATATATTAGGAATAAAAATATGTGGCGCAGTGTATTTTTGAATGGAAATGACGTCAAACTCGAATGACGTCATTTTGGATGTCCTTACATCAAAACAAACTAGGGCTTAACGGTTTTTTGTTGTTGTTTTTTTCTGATCGCTGGACAGCTTTCAGTGTCAAAGTGCCATTGAAATGTTTTTATTCGATGACTATGAATGCATACGTCAATTATGGAGTGTCACACAAGTACGTTTGCTTAAATGTCAATAAACCTAATGCCGTGACCTCGATTAATTTACATCTAATTTGTAAAGTTATCAAATTTTTAAAGTATGTGATCTTAAAAACATCACATACTTTGATTGCACTGAAAATGTAAGATATTATATGATAAATATACATGCTTGTATATACATACACACACACATATACATATACATATACATATACATATACATATACATATATATATATATATATACAACTAAAATTTACTAGCCCGCAAGAATTTTTACTAGTCCGCCAGTCCGCCAGCCTATATATATGTATATATTCGTAAGCCTCAAATGACATCCGGATCTATTTAACAAAACCATCTATTCAAAATAAACCACGACATACTTTCATTGTAAATAAGTCATCTAGGAAATATTGACCTTTGGCAGGTACTATTTTCAGAATGTCGTGCTCGTGCAGTTCGAAAGTCCAAAGTTATCAATGCGGTCGGTACATGTGGTGAATATTTCGTCATCTTTGTTAACCATTTGTTTGAATGGTTTGGAATTTTGACATGTGGAGTCACAGATTCGATGAATAAAAAAATAAAAATAATTACAGTCAGAAAAAGACAGATCACCCGTCGGACTGGTAGTTTTATTATTTAACTCCTCTGTCAGAATTTTTTCTCGCATTAGGCGAGAGAGCGAGTACTTTCTGCAGCCCTGTATATATATATATATATATATATATACAGACACATACAGTCATACTTCGTTACAACGACCATGTTCGTCCCTGGGTCGGTTTGTCGTTATATCGAAATTGCCGGTGTATCGAATTGTCACGAGTTATTTCCATTGCCAAAATAACAAAAAATACTAATTAATATTAACTGATGACTGAATAGCACTTAAATAATTAATGTATTGCAATTATTATTAAAAACAACAAATACACGTACATACATTAAATATGTTTTTAAAAAACATCATCAACTATATTAAACAAGGCGAATTCATCGTCGGTCTAATCATTGCTTGGTTAAAGACATCTACGATTGGTACCTGTTTTATTTACAAAATATCACGAAAATAGAAGATTTATTGTTCGAAGTTAATCCTTTAATTGGTTAACTAAAGGTTTATTTGTAAAAGCAATACATTGTCGACAGATTTCGTAGACATCGGTAGCTCGGACAACATGTGACACAGTCGGCTCACTACGAGATCAATGATAAGTGGCTGTGTGTGTACTGCCAACGTGATTATGTAATGTCGTTGTAAAGAGGTGTTTTCAGACGTCGGATGCACGTTTGTTCCTAATCTGCTCTGTCAGTTTTAAGAAATAACTATCCTTTTATATGTTTCACCTTATCTTTTATATATATATATATATATATATATATATATATATATATATATATATATATATATATATATATATATACGATAAAGGTGTATACTCCATTATTTAAATGTTCTCTATCACACATTTAGCATTGATTCCAAAGCTACTGGTATCTATTTGTTGTTGCTTTGTTTGTTTCTTCTGGGGGCTTTTCAAATGTAATATGTTCATTCGTCCATTCATCATAGCTTTTAAAACTGGAATCATTGGCTATAGTAAGTTCATAGTACTTAAATGTAGTATTTAGGGGATAATATCTCATCTAAATTTTGGGAAATAAATCCTTATAGTTAACGTTATCCCTATTCTAATAGTACACGTATTAGGAGTATCTGTAAGAATTTTATTGTGTTTTTATTAAATAAATCTCACAAATCTTAAAAATAAAATTATCTATTCTCCTTAATTCCGATATTCATTGAAAACGCTTGTAGTAAGTAAATATATGACGTAATTCGTTAATAACTAACGAGCTACGGGGAATTATGAATTATCTGTCCCAGTGAATGAATGTTGTAAACCCGAGGGACAGATACTTCGTAACTCCTCGTAGCGAGTTGTTTATTCTCTTTATTACTCATTTCCATTTTAACTGATTTTTAAAGGGGCATTCCCGAGTTTGCTGCATTGTAAGATGTTTCTGACTAATAAAAAGTATTTCTAGGATTAAACTTACATATTAAATATATTTTCTTGTTTAGAATATCAGTGTCTGTATATTCAACGTGTTTCTGGTCTACTCAGTATTTGTAAGAAGCCCAAACTGGATTTTGTCTTCAAATAATATGCAATTATAATCATTAAAAAGTCTCTGTTAATCAATAACATCTTAAAAATTGCAGCAAACCCAGGAAAGTCCCTTCAAGAGGAGATAATTCAAACTGATTATCGACAGTCGAGATAAGACCTCGTGTTTGTTGTGTCATGTTTATTTTACTTTTGAGTCTATAAACGTCGATCCTTTTGGGATTGACAGACAAATGAACTGTCAAATTATATTTGGTTATTGTGGAGACTATGCATTGTCGATACAATTACCCGTATAATTGTGCCAATATGGGTAATAATACTCTTTTCTTTCTCCTGACATGACGTCACTGACTTAGGAGCGAAGCAAATGACAAATGTATTAGTATTGTAGTCTGTATTTTGAACATGATTTATTGTATGACAGAATACACTAAAACAAATATTTTCGTTCCCCGTTAATTTCAGTTTCAAAATACATCAATATGATTGGACTTTACATTTGTGAAGCGGTGTTTGAACCTCATATTGAATTATTTCAAGGAATTTGTCTGGATTAATTTTGGACCAAACAAACGTTGAGGGTGTAGGTGTATATTTTTTACTAATTTTGTTTTTGTAAATACATAAAGTAATATTCATTTACTAAAGGGTAAGTATTATTTTCGGGAGTTTTTAAACATAAATTGCGATATTTTAAAGCAGTTAATGTTTTAAATTGCGTTTAAAAAATCGATAGTCGTTTCCATCGTGTCTTCTTTATAGCTTATTGTTGCCATAAGTATGTTCTAAACAAGAATGGTGTACTTCACTCAAATTGTGATACAATTATTTGTGATGAACCCGCTTGTGCCATTTTGGGAACACGAACTAGAATAGCAGGCAATAAGACACATGATCGAATTGACCAGTGACCGGACCTTACTTGGGGTGGGTGGGTGTTCATTGCTGCTAACAATGTGCTCAAAATTACAATGATAAGAAACAATAATAACACTAACATCATTTTATTCTGCAATTAGTAATATTTTTGAAAATTAATTGTATAGATATTTAAATACAATGGAAGACGCAGAATTAATACACTAACGGAAACACTACACATGAGGCTAAATGACAGGATATCAGATGCGTTTTCAGAATTTTGTCATCGTGGTAAATCCTGGTTGCCCATGACAGCGTACATATATCGTCCAATTTATTACGGAAATTAACCAATGCTGAAAAAAAAGACTCATATGCCATTTGTATATGAATCAATAATATATTTAAATAGTGTGAACTTACTATAACCAATTAATTGCTTATTATTGTTTGATTACCTTCGTAAAATGGTTTACTAGTTTAAAAGATCATGTTCATCATGATGTGTAATATCAGTAGATGGATTCATATAATATTCCTTGACCCCTAAATGTACAATTCAATTTTCTTTGTACCGAGGTGCCATTCTACTCAATTAATTCATTAGAAAATTCGGTCATTCTGATACATAACTTGAAAAGTCCATCAAATAACTAATAGTTATACATACATGCATACATGCAACGCATACTGCATACATACGTACGTACATACATACATACGTGCATACGTACATACATACATACATACAGAGCTCAGAGCGTATCGTGGTTAGTCTTGCAATTTGCGGGCGAATCGGTGCCACAGGTTCGAGTCCCAGCAACGGCATGGGACAATTTTTGAGGCCAGAAAGGATTTAATTATCCCCTGCGCCAGTGCGTTAATATCTATGTATGTAATAGTCAACCTCGACATACATACAATATATAGATATTCATACATCAATACATACATACATACATACATACCACTCCCAAGACTCTAAAGAAATCTATATCTACACAAGACAGAACGTCTTGGACACTTAATCATCTGCGTTGACATGCATTCCAAAATCGAATATTGTTCAACTCTCTAAGTTTATATACCAGGTGCAATACACAAAAAGCACTTACCCTCCAGTTTCCAGTATCATCTGGGTGTACGATCACTGTGATATCACAAAGTGAGGTTCTTTTATTATAGTGAGAGAAATTGCTGAAGCTATCAAAGATCACTTTGCACACAACATCTGTAGGGTAGTTTTGATCACCAGTGCCAAGTACTGGGAACGCCATACTTTCAAATCCATCAACGGCAGCTTGCACGAAACACTTATCGATGGCATTTCTGAAGTTCTGTTAACAAAAGGAGATAGAGTAAATAGTTTTGTTCCAAAACTATTTCCTTTATTAATATTAATACACTTATAATCAGGGGTGCACAAATCGGTTGTCCGAGCGCCCGGGACAACCAAAATATGTTGCGGGCAACCATTCTTTGTCAAACAGTTGCCCCGACGGGCAACCAAGAAAATCATAAAACAAGTAAAATGAAAAACAAAACTTCCCGACACTCGGACAGTCACGGGCAATTCAAAAGTATCGAAACTGATAACTTGACTGGCATGCAATATAAATATCCACCCTAACGCTGCCATCCACTCAGCGTCCACCGTGCATGATTTTGACGAGTTCAATGCAGACAGATACATTTCAGAATGGTGGCTATTAGCAAAGGGCACAAGACACGTGAAAGGCCACAAACTACACCAACAAGCATCCAGTTCAGAGCTAAAAATTTGGCTAAGCCATTTTCTATCTTCCGATGTGAACAATCGGTTACATAATCTATCCGACACTTAACATATAATAATAATACCAAATATTAACAGGGATCTCGCGACTGGTAACGAGAAGCGGTGTCATCAAGAATTCAGCATAACAATGTTTGATTATTTTAATAATCACAGTTATTAATTTTAACGGCAACATTTATGCAAGAAAAGTCTGAAAAATCTGTAGCGTGTTATTTTAACTCTGTAAAGTAATAAGAACGGACCGAAATTGCGTGTCACTTTCAATACTCATGCTAGTTCAGGGCCAAAGACAAGTAAGCTAGAGCCGAGTTCAGGTAGACCGAACAAAACAAAAACGTCCGCTAAACTGGTTTATGTGCTTCACGTTAAACCCAATGTCCACGTCGGGAACCAATCGCATAGTTCGCGAATGTTTGGAGAACGTTCGTTGGCTGTTCTCAGTGTGCATATAGGTCACGCTTGACAGTCAGCCGAGACTTGCACGTGTCAAAAGACACTGTTGCAGACATTAAACAATACGATTAAACGCAAGTAAATCTTGATGTAAATGTGTGAGAAAAAACCCCACCACCAAATAGTTGTTCGCATTAATGAATACTTAATTGCTGTTTCGTTTTTTTATTTCCGTTGTCTTTATTAATTTCGCACTCATGCATTTCGCGACATGCAGTATTTATACAAATTGCGGTTAAACGTATACTGAATACAATTAGTTTACAATAATCATGATATTTGTTAGATAAAATATTATATAAATTTGTTGACCGTGAGGTGACATCTCAAAAGTTAGCTAGATTTTAAAAAGACCGTAAAATTTGAATTCATTATCTTTTTAATCAAAACCTTTTGACGTAAATGGATAGTTGTCATAACACGAAGTCGGCATTCTTACGCTATGTATTGTACAAGCTGAAATCAACAACAAGCATTTAACACGACGCGCAATCAACAAAATGGCGCAAATTACGAAATTGTTGGGGTGTGGAATATATGGGTTATTTTAAAATACAATTAAAAGCAGTTCAAACCAAAATAACAATTGCTATTTTACAGAAATAATGAACACTGTTTAAAAAAAGAAGAGTATTGGCTCTCAGATTCTTGTTAATGCCATAGGCCTTAGAATTTTGGGTGTGTTTGCAGAGGGCATTGGCTTCCAACTCTGCATATCTCCCCTCACCCACTGAAAAATCAAAGTAATATATTAACTGCCCCTACCCCCATTGCTGTCTTTGATTTTGATCGGGGATAATTTTGTTATTCAGATGCATTCCAGTTTTTACATAATTAGCTGAAAAAGATAAAGTTTCATATTCATATATAAATACTCTATACAGTACTACACAAAACAATTTTGGCTAAAACATTTTCATTATGGCAAATAAAAATCCCATTTGGTAATCTTTTTGGCAACAGGTATTTTTAATCTTGGATGAGCCCTGAGTTCATCAAGTATTATGACTGTGACAGCCCAAACGAGATCGAACCACCTCTGTGGATCCATTCAGCTTACTGGGTTGTTTCTCGTTCCAACCAGTGCACAACAACCGGACAAAGGCTGTGTGTGGTGTGTGCCTTCCTGTCTGTGGGAAAGTGCATATAAAAGATTCCTTGCTGCATTAGGAAAAATGTAGCGTGTTTCCTCTGATGACTACTAGTCAGAATTACTAAATGTTTGACATCCAATAGCCGATGATTAATTAATCAGTGTGCTCCAGTGGTGTCGTTAAACAAAACAAACTTTTTTTCAGCCTAAGCGAAGATGAGATGATAATAATAAAAACATTTTAAAGTTCAATTTCATTTTAAAGACTTCAAACTTATATTCATAAAACGTTTTATGAAATATGTGGGCAACCAAGAGATGATGTTGGGCAACCAAACTTCAGCTACTGATTGCCCACCGGGCAACTATCACAATTTCACATTTGTGCACCCCTGGACTTATAATTGATATTGTAGTGAGGAATATGTTACGTAAATTGTTATACAAATAATACTTATTAAATTATGTATTTTGTGAATAAGAGTAAAATAATCATACACGAATTGTTTTCCCATCTGCGGACCACTTGTCTAGTATTACGTGATAAACACGCTTGCAGGGGAGATTTCCATTTCCAGTAACTGCAATCTGTCCAGCTTGAATTCCACGGGGGTATCTTTCTTTGCACTTTTGTAAAAGGATAGCTGAATCAGCATTAGGCATCTGTGTACAGGATGACTCAAACTTAGGACAAGTTGAATTAACAATGACATCCACCTTTAAAAACAATTACAGAAAACATCAATACCTGTCCGTAATTCGAATGCTGAGCAATGCGTAAATAATCTTAAAGAGCATATATTTTGAAATGTGATACTATTATTCATATGTGTTAAAATATTAGATATGATGACTAGAATTATTTGTAAAACATCCAGTTATAACTTAATGAAAAATAGCACCTGTAATCTATAAATGTTCACCTATGTTTCTAGAAAAAAAAACCCACAAAACAACATGCATGGGTTTTGGTTAGTGTATGTCGTTCACTCACTCTGGTAGGGTACAGGAATGAAAAGGTCCACCATTGCCTCAGGTGGGACACCGACTCTTTACCTACCAGCCTCAGTTATAATATCTTAACAACTATACCACCGTGACCACTTCTCATGAGAAGAAATTTAATGCATAAATGCAGAGCCTTATTACAGGAAAATTTCATCTCGGATATAAAACATAGATACATTTTTTTACAACCAATCCCTTGGCTTTCACTATACTTGAGGAAAGAACTTCATATTTATAATAATTAGCCTTAACGGATTCATACAAAATGTACATGTACGAAAATGTCAGAATTCTACTATCTTAACATGAATTGATTGTAACAAAAAGTCTCTAACATTTTGATATCTCTGGATTAAAATGTGAATATTTAAATGTGAAAAACAATTTTACCCTTGATGTGTGATGCACGAAATACTTTAACAATTATATAGATTAGAATCTCCAGATATGTTAATGGGTATAATCAAGATATAGTAAACCATTATATTTGTTTATTGCTCGGGACATAACATTGATAATAAATCATAACTCCTTTATTATCCTTTATATCTCTAATAGTATAACTATTTCATAGTCTAAACGTAAGCATCAATTACATTTTGCTTTGCAAGATCTCCTTTCATCAAGTGAATGTTGCGTAGTTTATCTCTTTCTGTAAATTAAAAAAGAACATTGATTAAATGATTCATTAAATTTATTAAAATATTTTATTTGCATTATCATAAACTTAGAATCAGCCAGAACACCACAGATATGTAAGAAAGGGTACATTGCATGGCCGTTAAGGAGTCCAGATTTTACATGTCCTGAAGTATCTTTAAAGGTGTTGAGATTGCACAAACCTAAATGTGCTAAATATTCATTAAACATTTTATATGACTCAAAATAATAGAGCTCTGTTCTTTCAGAATGGCAGAATTTAATTACTCCTACAATAGAAGAGAGCATTAGTGTCAATCCGAACTAAGAAAAAAGGTTTTATATATCGAAATCTTGACATAGTATCTGTAAATATCGACTTAGTATCTCGAGATCTCGATTTAGTATGTCCAGACATAAATAGTTAAAGGTAATGCTCGTTTGTACTACAGACAGGTACATTTCCACTTTGTATTTCTATTTTAAACAATCACACACATTTCATTATCTAGCCCGAGTCACCTCCAGCCCTATGCCTTATAGATATCAATAAAGGTAGGGCTTGAGGTGACTCGAGCTACATTTATCCTGCAATCACCATATATTTCAAGACATAATGATCAGATAAATGTCTATATTTTCGGTCACTGAACACAAATATAGCCTTTTGGAGACACAACTACTTTTATTTACGATCAGCAAAGTAATGTTGTATTCTTAAAGGTTACGTATGTTTTTATTTTCAGTTGTTTTGGTTTTCAAAACCGTTTTGCAGACAATTTTAAATATAAAAATAATAACTAAGTTGTTGTTATTTAACAAGTATTTACGTATAGGAAACAAGACATTCAACACGTGTGGATAAACTACTCTGGAAACCCGGTAAAATGAAGACATAAAATTGTTAATTTCATTAATATTTCGTTGTATGTGCATTGCAGAATAAATAAGATAACTGGTAATTGTCTTAAGATATACATTTTAGCCTGCTCAGGTCGGATAGCCATTCTAACCATTGTAGGATATAGCTAATATCTTAAGACAGTAACCAGTTATTCTCTATATCAAATGACAACAAGTAAAACATTCATACAAGCAAACATTTGTGATGCTGCTCTAGAATGTATATGTCATAAAAGAAACTATTTACAAAAGAGATTCCTTTAATCAAAGCAGGGAATTGATGCAAAAATGTTGCATTAATATAATTTTCTAATTACCTGGAATTCTTGAGGACGTCATGTTTGCACATATGATTGCACATTACAATTTCGATATTCTCGGTTCAACTATGCAAACATTATGTGTGGAGTAGATTAATTTGTAGATATTTATTACAAATAAAAAAGGTAGCGAAATATGGCTCCTCAACTTTGTAATGGTTATCGCGCAATAAGTTAAACTGCCCAAATCTACCAACTTAAAATCCTGCATACGGGTGTGGATTACCTATACCTGGAAAGTGTCTTGCTTGTTCTCTCTCAAACATCTGTAAAATATCAATAAAGATTCGTAGTTTCAAGAATACACGCACACACACACACGCATACTTGTAAACACAATACATACAAATACGCTTCCACACTTCACAAACAAAAAACTCATTGCACACACATACAAACACGTATGTGAACGCAATGCAAACACAATGCACGGTCTATCATATGACTTGTTACTACCTTGAATAATAATGGATTTCGAGTGATGATAGTTTCTCCTCGTTTAGCAGTTTTTGTCGAACCTTTCACCTGAATCACTTTATATACAAGTGGACTGAAAAGAATATGCAACTTTCCTATAGGGTATATACTACAAAATCAAATCTCAATAGTATAATATGTGCCTAAAACTCCTACCTGCAGCGTATCAATCGACATAAACACCACAGATAAATATACTACCACCCCTCACCCTTAAAGTGAATCAGACAAAATTGGTGTCATGCCGCTCGTTTGACAAATAATGGGTAGCGTCTATGATTACCCTAGTTACGCACAGAATTCAAGCACAAGGCTACTTGACAAAGTGGTATTAGATGAAATAAACTTGCATACATTTTTTGCGTTGATGAAACTAATTTGTTTTACAACCAATGCCCTAACATTTATCACCAATCACAGGACTTGTGGTGTGAACTTCTCTATCAACTTTAACCCAGCCGGAAGTTATTTGGTTTAGTACTACCAATAGGTTGTTGATGAAGTTTAGAGTTGCTGCCTTTTACACAAACAGTACCATCATTTCTGGTAACAAGATGCTGAACAGATGATTGAACAGAAGTTCAGCAGCGGATGTGTATTGAGTTGCACGATAGTCTCTCAAAACGATGTATAGTTCTTGTTTCCACGGTAGCTGTTCAGCTTTAGCTGTACAAAGAGCGTTTTCCAATGTTTTAATAAAACAAAACTGCATAAACATTTTCCCTTGACCAATATGGCATAACTTTACGATGATGAAAGACAAGAAGACACCAACACTAACATCATAACTGATCACTGTTGAATAGAGTGTATTTTGTCAGTTTTTAAAATGCTTGGAATGCTATGGGTTGTAAAGACTTTGTCAAAAAGAGGGATGACTGCATTGGTCAAAGTTGATGTTATATTAATTTCTCTCCTTACATTTTACAATTACAAATTACAAAACTAATAATATTAGTTAAAAACATCAGACAGACAGACAACAAATGAAAATGTAGATGGGGATGTGAGAGTGGATATGAGAGAGAGAGAGAGAGAGAGAGAGAGAGAGAGAGAGAGAGAGAGAGAGAGAGAGAGAGAGAGAGAGAGAGAGAGAGAGAGAGAGAGAGAGAGAGAGAGAGAGAGAGAGAGAGAGAGAGAGAGAGAGAGAGAAATTATCAAACCGTTTGCTTGCAATAATAAACTGTTGATTAATGTTTACCATCTCAGCATTTATATTGCAGAGGTGGGGGTCTTTTTTAGTTTAGACTGGAATAGGCAGATAGAAATTGTATATGTTTTTTGTCATAGATTGTACATTGGAGTAATAAATGTTCAGAATTCTTACACAGCCCCTGTAAAGACACATTTTAATTAGATGTATGGAAGGGAATAGTGCTTATATTAATATATCCGATAGTTAATTAAAAAGAAAACGCGACACGTTTTTAGTAGGGTTTTTTCTGAAACGCCTTGATGAAAGACACTTGCCAAATGTCAACTGGGCTACTTTTAGCTATGACGCGCAACGATGCCCTACGACCAAAACTGTAGGAATATTCACCGATACACCTCTAAAGCGTGGGTATAAGTATTACATATCCTAAATAGCTTTCTTAATGAAAATAGGATAGCAAACACTCCCTTAATTTTGTTCCACTACAACTAGTACACGGTCCAATTAGGCAAAACAAAATGTGCATACATGCCTCGATAGCTCAGAGCGCATCGTGGTTAGTCTCGCAATTTGCGGGCGATTCGGTGCCCGTAAGCAGGATCGACCGTGTAGCTTGTAGGCCCCATGCATATGGTTGAGTTAAAGAGCATCCTTTTTATGGATGCCTCAATAATATCGTGGCAAGTCTGCAAATTGCGGGCGATTCGATGGCATAGGTTCGAGTTCCAGCAACGGCATGAAACAATTTGTGAGGCCAGAAAGTATTTAATTATTCCCTTCGCCAGTGCGTTAATATCTATGTATGTAACAGTCAACCTCGACATACATACAATATATAGATATTCATACATCAATACATATGTACGTATGTACGTATGTACGTATGTGTGTATGTGTGTATGTGTGTATGTATGTATATCGGTATTGATGTAAGAATATCTATTGTGTATGCATCTGGCCTCACAAATTGTCCCATGCCGTTGCTGGGACTCGAACCTATGGCACCTGTGTACCTACGTACAATAAATCGGTATAATATTCTTCTAAATGACTTCTAAATGTGTTATTTGGCACCTACAAACATAGATGTAGGCGCCACTTGGCTCCTAGGCATAAACGTTAACGTAGAGGGCTGACATGCAAATATACAACACTATAGTGTAGTTAAACATTACAAAAATGGTTTTATAGTTTTACCATTTTTTCATGGATTAGCTGAATGAAAGGATACATGGGAATGTAATGCTAACATTTCTTAGATCTTAAAAACTGTAATGAAGAATAGTGAATGACTCACCTTTTGCTTATCAGAATCGTTTGGAGGTACAACAAAAATGATTGATTTCAGATGATTTCTACGAAATGCCAAAGCTGTTTCAAATAAGGCATTTACCACTTTATCACATGGGTATCCGATTATACCAGATCCCAGTGGCGGAAATGCTATTGAATTGTAACCGTCAGTTTCAGCTTTTTGCAGTAAACTGTTGATGAGCTTTCTGTATTTCTGAAATTATAAATATGTATTTATAAGGACTGATATGCCACTCAGTTAAATCGTTCTCTCCAACGATGTATAATTCGTCCAAACTCTCTGACAAAAAAATCAATAAAACAAATCCACTTTGTTATTTTTTTAGCTAACGTAACATTATTTAAACTGTTTCCAAAATGGCTTAAGATTGTGAGCCTTAGTCAAAGAGGATTATACGGTGTTTATTCCAAGCGACGTAATTGTAATTGTGACTGACGTTGCATAATAATACTGGTACCCTTCATATAACCTTAACATAGGACACTAAACTCAGGTATGAAGTAGTCTTGTGTCGTGCCCGCATCGGTCATACTTACTTGACCCATTCATTTATTTTGAAGAAAGATCCTCCACCTCAGTGTGAGCGCTGTCAGTGTACTCTGACGGTACGCCACATTTTGGTGGAGTGTCCTCATCTGAAAGGAACTCGAAAAGATATATTTGGAACACGAAATGTGATGGAATCCTTTCGATTCCATCCAGAACTTATTTTACAGTTCCTACGTGATACTGCGTTTTGTTGTAAATTTTAAATATTATATAACTGTGATATTTGTATTTTTGCACAGTTCTTTACACTGAGTTTTAACTTAACTGTTGAATTTTTATACTGATATTGATCATCACATTGTGTTTACATTTACCATAGTTTGACACCCAATAGCTGATGTATTTTTCGTGCTGGGGTGTCGTTAAGCATTCATTCATTCATTCTAAACTCAGGTAGTCACAATTCAAATGATTGGTATACACGTAGTTATAAAGTACAACTGTGTCAAAGTTACGTTAAAAATTAAGTGACACCTCTATTTAATAATATGTAAAATGTGTTTTCATTTAGCAGCAGAACCTACGCAAAAGTGTCTTTTGTTTAATAACACCACATTGATTTACTGAATGTCAAACATTTGGTAATTTTGACATATTATCTTAAAGATAGCAAGGAATCTTTTATGTGCACCATCCCATAAACATGATAGCAAATGTCATGTTATACCACTCGCGGTATACTGGTTGGAAAGCGAAATAACCCAATGGGCCCACTGACGGAGATCCATCCCAAACCAACCATGCATCAAATGAGCACTTTACCACTGTGTTACGTCCCGGCCCCAATTCTGCACAGATGAAAGCGTTTAATCATTCATTCATTTCAACTTATTTTCGTGCTTATAACCAATTACGGTTCAAACATGCTTAGCATACATCTCAGCTATCTGAGCTGTCTGTCCAGGACAGTTGTTTAGTTGTTAATTGTCAGTGGTTAGTGAGACAGAAGAGTGTAGTGGTCTTACACCTACCCATTGAGTCGTGGCTCTGGTTGGGAGCCGGTACTGAGCTGCGAACCCTGTACCCACCAGCCTTACATTCGATGGCCATAACTACGACGTCACCAAGGCCGGTTTAATGACGGCATTTAATCACTACGACATTAAACCATCTCCTTTTGATACACCCTTGAATAGCTCACAATATTAATATACGTGTGACATACGTGTAAATGTTTGTGTTGTAATAGTTGTGATTTTAACGATCAATTGAGAGCCATAAAGTGATTCTCGTCATCCAGGTTGTTGTAATTCCCAATAATGCACATTTTATCATTCTAAAAACGCACGTTCCTCTGAGAAGTAATAGTTATCGAAACAAGCTCTAGTTATTTTTAGACGATATTTCCGTGTTTAAAAACCACAGACTTTAGGGGTTTTTTTTTATGTTATAACTTTATCCAAATATGTCTCAAGTTTGTAGATTAACTAAACTTAAGAGTCCATTTGCTTTGGCTGAAAATAGTATTTGCATCTTTAAACATAACTATTAAAGGAATTTCGCCTTCAAATATAAGCCGTAATATGTATGACATTTATGAATCTGCCATTAGCATATTCAATACATTATCTAAGCACAAGACAGATTAAAAAGGACACTATGATAGAGTTGCTAGGGTATGCAGCCATGCCACAATGTCAGATGGATTGTCTACAAAGGAGAACTGATCTTCACCACAATGTATGGTTCTAACTTGATATCTAAAACTGTTACTTTATAGCGAGTGCCACAAAACTGTACACCTTTCATAAGCAAAGGAATATTTAATTACACACATGGATGTGCATAGAATAATATTCCAAGCAGGGAGTTGTATTTCATTTATATACTCTTCAAAAGAAGAAACGAAAAACCACATTGTCGTAAC
>NC_054703.1:28135628-28154496 GCF_016097555.1 Gigantopelta aegis | reverse complement strand
AAACGATATATAAATGTAAATGCACTTGTAATAAGCGGTCACCTGCCTAACGCGGCTACCGGCCAACTAAATCCGAACGCAAACTGCTAAAATACCAGTATTAAGCAGCCACAGTAATGTTTACTGTTATATAAAAGATATACTTTAGCAACAGCGATAAGGTGGAGCAAATAACCGATCTTCACACCTTCAGGAATACTAGTACCCATTCAGTCCCGATATCTCAACTGTGTATCATTAAGAAAGTAGGAATTTAATAATTAAATGGAAAAAGAAAACAAACTTGTTGAGAATTGTTAATTTAATACATTCCAGTGTTATTTTTTCTGAAGGAGACGGCATGTCAAAAGTTGATTTACAGTTAACCGTCAAGCACACATCCGTTGATTAGCAGTACAGACGGTAAAATAAGAAACACCAAAATGTTTTAAAGATTATATGTGACAACCTGTAATCAGCGGCCACCTGTCTTAAGCGACCACTTTTATCTACTCCCTTGTGTCACCGATTAAGACAGGTTTGACTATGTTTATTCAGTATTGTTAATAATAAAGAAAATATTCAGTGTGTGTGTGTGTGTGTGTGAGAGAGAGAGAGAGAGAGAGAGAGAGAGAGAGAGAGAGAGAGAGAGAGAGAGAGAGAGAGTGTGTGTGTAAGTGTGAGAGAGAGAGAGAGAGAGAGAGAGAGAGAGAGAGAGAGAGAGAGAGAGAGAGAGAGAGAGAGAGAGAGAGAGAGAGAGAGAGAGAGAGAGAGAGAGTGTATGGATGTGTGTGTGTGTGACAGAGAGAGAGACATAGTGTGTGTGTGTGTGTGTGAGACGAATACTCATAATGATTTTTATCCATGGCCAACATGGGAAATTAATGATAGCATTGCACGACTCACATATATGTCCCTGTTACTGCTCGTTTTGATGCAGTACCCCATTTCCAAGGCAATTATATATTGACTGTCCATGATAAAATCAAATGCTTACTGGATTTATTTTAGTTTCCAGGTCGTGACAGGTTTCTATATGAAGAGAATAAGTTTGTTTTGTTTAACGACACCACTAGAGTACGTTGATTTATTAATCATCGGCTATTGGATGTCAGACATTTGGTCATTTTGACGTCTAGTCTTAGAGAGGAAACCCGCTACATTTTGTTTTCAATAGTAGCACCATTTCACAGAACGTAAAATAGCGCAATCATCCCACCGACGAGGATCTACCCCGACCACGCATCAAGCGAGCACTTTACCACTGGGCTATGTTCCGCCCCTCTTCCCTTCCCTCTATATGAAGAGATACATTGTGCATTCATTCATTTCAGTCGTGGCAGGCCATTGGTCTACAGGCTGGTAGGTACTGGGTTCGGATCCCAGTCGTGGCATGGAATTTTTAATCCAGATACCGACTCCAAACCCTGAGTGAGTGCTCCGCAAGGCTCAATGGGTAGATGTAAACCACTTGCACCGACCAGTGATCCATAACTGGTTCAACAAAGGCCATGGTTTGTGCTATCCTGCCTGTGGGAAGCGCAAATAAAAGATCCCTTGCTGCCTGTCGTAAAAGAGTAGCCTATGTGGCGACAGCGGGTTTCCTCTAAAAAAATCTGTGTGGTCCTTAACCATATGTCTGACGCCATATAACCGTAAATAAAATGTGTTGAGTGCGTCGTTAAATAAAACACTTCTTTCTTTCATTCATTTCAGGGGCGGGGCCCAATGGTAAAGTGTTCCCTTGATGCGCGGTCGGTCTATGATTGATCCCCGTCGGTGGACCCGTTGGATTATTTCTCATTCCAGTCAGTGTTCCACAACTGGTGTAACAAAGGACGTGGTAAGTACTATGCATAATCTTGTCTGTGAGATGGTGCATATAAAAGATCCCTTGCTGCTAATTGAAAATGAGTAGTCCATGAAGTGGCGACAGCGGGTTTCCTCTCACAATATCTGTGTGGTCCTTAACCATATGTCTGACGCCATATAACCATAAATAAAGTGTTGACTGCGTCGTTGAATAAAGCATTTCCTTTCTTCCAATGGCCGATGATTAATACATTAAACAAGACAAACTAACTTATTCATTAGTGTAAACATACTATACAGATTCGCTTGTCCTAACATGAGCAACTGAACGCTTGTTTTGTTGATTATTTTCTGCTATTTATAATAGAATTACATTGTGCTTTTGTCCATTATTTTATCTGTTGTCCCCGTGTCGTGTGATCTTATAGGTAATGTGTTTGTCTGGTTCACTGCGTGACAGTTGTTTGACTGTTGGCATTGTGATACCTAATCTTTGAGAGAGAACATGATAATGGTATGGAAACAAATACTATGTTCTTTCCATTATGTTTCAAACACAACCCTCGTGGGGTGAACTCTGACCTTTCTCTGTGTTCTCTCCGGGACAGATTGTAATGTAACGCACTGTAGTGGAGATACATGCTAGGACATTTCAGTCGGTTCCTGAAAAATAAATGACTCACCGAGTTCTTTTGTAGATACAATTATCATACCTGTCGAAGATTTGTGTGCATATTCATTACGTTACGGTGTTTTTCTCACGGTGAATCATATTTCAGTCTGATTAAAATTAGCTCTACTGGGTCCTGACACGAAATAAATTTACGTATGATTTGCCATTGTAGTCGACACATACGAGATATATATATTTTTGTTTAGAGGTAAAAGTTCTATTTGGAGGGGTTGGGTGAGGTAAATATTAGAAAACATATATCTTTTTTTCCCACCAATATAGTTCTTTCGTGTATGGCGGCTTTTCACTTGTATATAGCCGGGAACCCGTACAGGTTCTAATAGACCAAATCGATTGCTATTCTCCAGTAATGTTAACATTTGCTAATAAAACGGATATAAGCAGCGCATCAACACATCCAGGAAGTACGTCAATAAAAAGTGGGGTCACATACCACTTAAGAGATATAATTAATGTTTTTATTAGCAACCGTCGTTTTTACTGAAAATTGCAGTTCCATTGTTAATGGTACCGTTCATTAGTTTCAACCTCTGGTGTATACTGCATAGCAACTGTATAACAAATAAAATGTTATTTGTTTATTGCCAGTGGATAAAAGTGTTTGCACAAATAATCAATGTTGCATATTATTAGTACTACCAATCACAGCCACAGCTGATTTTACACCTCGAACTTTGACACGGAACTCTCTTCGTTGGCAGGCCCGTAGGACGGATTTTCAAAGTGGTGGGAAGGGGGGGGGGGGGGGGGGGGTAATTTTTATGGTTGTTCTATCGTCAGGTTTCCGTATTAGCATTATAAGACATTTTAAAGTACCGAAATAAAAACTGGCGAAAAAAGTGGGGCCTGCCATACCATGCAACCTATTATACCTCCCAGTGATAACTAATGATTGGCTGGAGCAATCGAAACCATCGGAAAAGCTTCCTTGAGTTGGCCGAGGTGTCATTTGTCATTCATTTTCAGAGAGTTATTATTCTAAAAGGAAACTGTAAGTTTTTTAAATTTATATAAATATTTGTATTTGCCATTTAGAAATGTATCTAAGTTTGATTTAACCGTCTAACATCTGCTGCTGTAATTTAAAATAAGATATTGCGCAACCTAGATTTAGTCTACTTCCTTGTTCAATAGTGTTGAGTTTGTACTATACGTTATAGTTCACCAAGGGAAACATCTAAGGTCCGGTTTTGTAACATTTTGACATTTATTGGACCTGCGATGTTAACAATTTTTATGGCCGACACAACGTGCACTTTCCACCCAGATTTCAGGCGGAATCGATACAATCATGGAATTAATTATTTCGTGGCGAAATATGAGATGTACCAATAAATATAAACACTTACTGTATAAAGAAAACTTCTCGAGTTACGTTTTACGTATAAATAGACAGTTTGTCCAAATAGTAATCCTGCATTAATCCAATTTTCAGTTACGAACAAAATCTCGAATATTCACGCTGGCCATTATAAGCACATTTAATAAGAAACTCGGAGACGTTTATCTTGATGAACTAAATACGTTATTGATTAGCAATGTGTCGTGGATGAAATTCCGATAGCCTAAAATGCGCAAAAATATTTTTGTTTGTTTTTTATTTGTTTCCACTTGATGCTATGAGTATGATAAAAACAAACTGTTTGTAGTTAAAAATAAAAGGTTTTTTTAATATTAAGATAATGAGAATGATAGGCAGAGGGTGATAGATGAGAAAGATGAATGAACGAGAGAGAGAGAGAGAGAGAGAGAGAGAGAGAGAGAGAGAGAGAGAGATAGAGAGAGAGAGAGTGTGTGTGTGTGTGTGTGTGTGAGAGAGAGAGAGAGAGAGAGAGAGAGAGAGAGAGAGAGAGAGAGAGAGAGAGAGAGAGTGTGTGTCTGTGTGTGTGTGTGTGTGTGTGTGTGTGTGTGTGTGTCTCGAATGCTCGTAATGATTTTTGTTCATGGCCAACATGAGAAATTAATAATAGGATTGCACGACTCCCATATATACGGTGGCTGGGAAAGGACATCACATCAAATTATTTTACTATCTTGACCGATCGACTTACTATCTCGATCGATTGACTGACTATCTCGATCGATCGACTGACTATCTCGATCGATCGACTTATTATCTTGATCGATTGACTTACTATCTCGATCGATCGAATTTCGAACTCGAGGCTTTGCGTCAAGATAGGCGACTGGGATACCGTTATAGGTTATACTATACCATATAACATAATATAACCTGTTGGAATGTGCAGGGACTTGTGACTAAACGGACAAACAAGCTTCAGTTACCTTATTTTATAGATGTTTTTATTGATAATGATATTATATTTTTCTGTGAAACGTGGACTTCCGAATTATCCGATATTGATGCTAACGGTTTTGATAATTTTGCACTCCACAGAACCGAAAAAAAGAAAACGGCTAAAGGAGACTCGGGGTGGTTTGATCGTTTATTTTAGAAACTGTATTAGCGGAGGTGTTGAGTTGTATCAAACACAAAATGATGATATCAAATGGCTTAAGTTAAAGTCAGATTTTTTTCAGGCTTGAAAATGACATTTATATTTGTTTATGCTATGTTTTACCTGTTAATTCGAGTAGACAAGCATTCAATGACACTGAATTTTTTTATAGAATTGTTATGACAATGTCAGACATAGATAATAAAAGTAAGGGTAAGTGTCAGTTTTTGCTCATGGGTGACTTTAATAGCAGAACATGTGATAACAGTGATTATGTGTTAGATGATTACGGTATGGAATATATGCCTCTACCCACAGACTATTTTCCAGACTTTGAAGAAATGCCACGTGTTTCCAAAGACAATAATGTTTGTAATTGCAATGGTTTAAACCTGTTGGAATTATGTCGTGAAACTGGTTTGCGTATTGTTAATGGCAGAATTGGATCTGATAAGAATGTAGGACAATTTACATGTGTGATTATCAAGGGCGGTGTGTGGTAGACTATGTTATAGCAACTGCATTAATATGAGTTGGTATTGTCAAGAAAGTGAAGATAAACGCTTTGAGTTTTTAGATTTACTTAATGAATATCGTAAACATGATTCTCCGGAAAACAGACAAAGAATGGTGCGAGCTCGGTCATTATTTAAATGATGTGCCAGAAAATGTAGACTTAACCATGATAGAGAACAAACCACTAAACGGTTAGCTGCCAAACAAAGTAAAGCCAAACCATACTGGAAATTGCTGAAAGGGGCTAGTAACATAAATAACCCAAATATTTCATGTTCAGAGTTTGCCAATTATTTTAAACATACAAATAATCCTACAAGTCCATTGTTTAACTCTGATGAAGATGTTGTGCAGTTTGTTGATAAATATGTGAAAGGAGAATTTGAAGTTATGTTTGACGAATTAAATATTGCTATTTCTTGTGATGAAATCATGAAGGCAATCGATAGTTTACATAATTCTAAGAGTAGTGGTCCAGATCGTATTTTGAATGAATTTATTATGAGTGGTAAACATGTACTTTGTCCATATTTGTGCACTTTATTCAACACTATTTTTATGTCTGGTCACTTTCCAAAACTCATGGGCTGATGGGTGCGTTATACCATTGCACAAAAAGGGTACCATTAATGATGTTAATAATTATAAAGGCATTACCCTACTAAGCTGTCACAAATTGGGCTGAAAATTATCAGGTTTATATTGAAAGACAGTCTGGTTTCCGTTCAGATATGGGCACTGTTGAAAATATTTTTGCTTTACTCTCATTAATTACTAATTTTGTTAATAATAATAATAACAAATTATTTTGTACTTTTGTTGATTTTTCAAAGGCGTTTGATTATGTTGTAAGAGATAATCTGTGGTATAAACTGATACAGATAGGAATTCGCGGAGAAATGCTAAATATAACAAGATCGATGTATAACTCTACTAAATCATTTGTTAGAACATGCAACACTCAATCAGAACCTTTTGTTTGTAACATCGGTGTTAGACAAGGCAAATGCCTTTCCCTTTTTTATTTGCTGTGTATGTAAATGACTTGGAGGATGAGATCATTCACAAAGGTGTTGGTGGAGTGGATACAGGTATGCTTAAGCTATTTATTCTTTTATATGCAGACGACATAGTGTTATTAGCGGAAAATGAATTAGATTTGCAAAATTGTCTGGATGCATTGTATGAATATAGTATTAAATGGAGGCTATGTGTAAATATTGAGAAAACAAAAGTTATGGTATTTCATAAAGGTAGTAGACTATCAAATGATTTAGAATTTAGATATGGTAATTAAACAATAGAAAGTGTACACAGATTTTCATATTTAGGTGTTGTATTTACGACAGGTGGATCATTTACTGATATGCAAAATACTCTCGTGGAACAAGCGCAAAAAGCAATGTACCAAATGCAAAAAGTATTTACAACAATTTGTGTCGTTAAAACCTTCTCATGTGTGTGATATACTTGTGAGAAATTAATACATCCTATTCTAAGCTACGGCTGCGAAGTCTGGGTGTTTATTCAGGGAACGGCAGTAAAAAAAATGTATTTAAAATTTTGTAAGCAGTTACTTGGTGAAAAGCAGACTACTCAAACTGATTTTGTATATGGCGAATTAGGTAGATTTCCTTTGATTGTGCATAGCCATTATAGAATTATTAAGTTCTGGTTGAAAATTATAAAAGCTGACAGCAGGAAATTTACAAAAATATGTTATGATATGATGGTAAGTGATATGATTTTGTTCCCCACTAAAAATAACTGGGCTATGCGTGTTCGAAATTTGTTAAATAATACTGGCTTTTCTATAGTCTGGCAAAATCAGGGTGTAGGGAATGAGATGCAGTCTTCGAGATTAACGGTATCCCGATATCCCGGAGATACCAGAATTTAATTTTGGATACCAGTTTCAAGAACCCGGTATCCCACTGGGATACCATATAATGTTCTTTTGTTTTTTTAATCCTGCATTCCCCCCCCCCCCCCCCCCCCCCCCCCCCCCCCCCACCCCCCGCTAAAACAATGAAAGTCGTCATTTATTGGTGAAGTTAAGTAACAGTATTTTATAGCTCGTACCCGGTCTAATGCTACGTCGTAACAATATCTGGCCTCAGATTACAGTTATCTTCCCATTTGGTTGTCCAAAATCCGGAAATTTGACCTCGCAAGTAGTCTGCTGTTTGACTGTGATTATTTCATGGCAGACAGCTATGAAGTGGCAACTGTTTGACTGAAGTGACAGGGGATAGCATGTAGTTTGTAAACATGTGTAACTTGTTGACATTGAAGACTTGTTTGTGGTAATTCAGGCCCATGCAAAAATAGTACTTTTTGTGTAAAATGGGTGTACTCCGGCCTGGTTTAGAGGGTGTGTCTGTTTAAACCAATATGCTGGGAGAAAGAGCTGGACAACAGGTGTTGTCCTTTTCAGGGTATGTGTCCCCCATGCAGGCAAAGGTACATACACAACTTCACGGGCCTGCTGATATTAATAAAAATGTTATAGCCACTAAGGCTATATAGAAACAAATAGCGAAATTAATTGTGGTCTGAGGCCATCTCCCCCTACTCGTACCTAGTCTAATGCTACACTGGAGCAATAGCAGCATAGCAATTGACTGGAAACCGCTAAGTCACTATTATTTTTGTTGGAAGTTTTCATCCTTCAAATTTTATTTGAGATATTGATTTCACATCTGCAGAAAATTAATACAGGCAGGTTTATCATTTGTAATGTCAGAAACACTTATATATTACTGCTAAATATTAATTTATGTCACTATTACGCAAAAACAGATGCAGCAAGTGTTTTTGCTGATTCCGTTTGATTGCGAATTTCACGAATTCCGCGATGTTGATTGTGGTGTAGCATTAGACTGGGAATGAGAACAGCGTCGTCCAAGTTTGTTTCGATGTTATTTATGAATTTCATTGATATGGGATACTAAATTCTTAGGTGGGATACCAGATTTTTAAATGTTTGTATCCAACTGGGGTACTGCCCAACATGTTTAATCTCGAACACTGAGATGGTGGTTTTAATCATTATTCAAGCAGATATTAAAATATATGTTTATACAGGGATGGCACTCGCGACTAAACCTTTCTTGAAAAGCATCACTATACCGACATTTTTCAATTTGTGTTCTTATAAGTCATATTTAGACAGTATTTCTGTTGGGAAATATATATATACTACTCAAAACAATTTAAGGGTCAGACGATATTTTCGACATTATTTTCTGAATGTCAATTATATTAGCTAGACCATAATGTCACGCATGGTATTGTTCCATTTTGACGAAAGTGGGTCTGAGCAACCCATAAATGAATTAAAATCCACTGTCATTGACACTGTCGACTAGTTCTAATGGCGAACACATGCTTACATTTGCACGTAAATTAGGGCGAAAGCGAAAGGTCTGCTAAGTTCCCATAACTTGCTTTTTCACAAAGCGCTTCATTTGTACGCTTTGCACGTGTATTCCGTGTTCCCAATGCTGAATTTCCGTATAATTGGAGCTTGCGTTCGTGTACGGTGCACACTCCAAATTCGACAATGGTACGACTTCAACTGACTATCGAAGATCGAGGAAGGGCTATTGCTTGGCTTCAGGATGGCAATACGCAAAGAAATGTTGCTCTGAGACTTGGTGTCAGTCAGAGTGTCGTTGGCCGACTGTGGCAACGGTACCAAGCAACGAATTCTGTTCGAAATCGTCCACGTTCGGGAAGACCCCGAAGCACTACAAATAGAGAGGATCGCTACATCACCAATATGGCTCTACGTCAACGCACAACCACTGCACGCCGATTACGTGACAATCTGCGGACTGCGACTGGAACTCGAGTGTCTGATCAAACCATACGCAATCGTCTGAGAGCCAATAATCTACGCTGCCGTCGCCAGGCTGTTCGACCACCACTCCTACCACGTCACAGAACGGCCAGACGTCACTGGTGCACGCTTCATCTGCGATGGCAACGTGTTCAGTGGAGTCGAGTGATGTTCACTGATGAGTCCAGGTTTAGTCTCCAGTTCAACGACGGTCGGGTTCGTGTCTACAGACGTCCTGGGGAGCGCTTCGCTGACGTTAACGTTAGACAACGTCACCGGTTCGGTGGTAGCAGCGTCATGGTGTGGGGCGGCATCTCTATCCACCACAGGACCCCCCTCTGTGGTGGATGGCAATCTGAATGGAATCCGCTATCTGAATGAGATTATCCGGCTGTTGGTTCTCCCAGGCCTTAAGCAGATTGGCGGCGGAGCAGTTCTGCAGGATGACAATGCCAGACCCCACCGCGCCAGGGTGGTAACGGACTTTCTCAGACAACAAGGTATCGCCAGGATGGATTGGCCAGCATATTCGCCTGACTTGGCCCCAATAGAGCACGCCTGGGACGAATTAGGCAGGAGAGTTCGGGATAACCATGCCCCTCCGGCCAACCTTCATGATCTGGGTCAACTTCTTATGGCAGAGTGGCAGGCCATTCCCCAAGAGTTCTTCAGACGTCTGATCAACAGCATGAGGCAACGAAGTGTCGAGTGTATTCGCGCCAGGGGTGGATTCACACACTATTAAACGAATGTTCTAATGTGTAAAATCCATGTTTGACAACCTTCAACTTTGACAGCATGTCATGTGACTTTCTTGTATACAGTGACATTTATTTGTGGTTTTTTGTAAATATGGAACAATAAAAAAAAAAAATTGGTGTAGTTTACATCATCAATCTAATACACTCTGAAACTTATTTGGTAATAAATTTTTGACCCTTAAATTGTTTTGAGTAGTACGAGACTACGCATTGCTGCTCATAGATTATTAATTGAAACGGGAAGATGGGCAAAACCTAACCCAATTGCACTGGATAATCGTAAATGTGCTACTTGTAATTTAATAGAAGATGAATTCCATTTGTTTGTCCTATGTACAAATCTATCAGACATTACATACCGAAATATTATAAAAATAATCCTAGTATGTTCAAATTTATAGAACTTTTAAATAACAACAATGAAAGAATAGTAAGACGGTTAGCTGTGTATTGTTTTAAAGCCTTTGAAAAACAAAAACATAATTTTGTACAATTACGTTTTTCCTGCATGTGAATGTGAATGCGTAAGTTGAACGTTTGTTACATATATTATGTGTATCTTCAATTTTGCATTTAGTTATTTTATAAACATCATGCTAATACTCATGGGCGCCATATCGCTAATGTATCCCATTTATGTGTCAATACGATTTACACGTTGTATACAAACATATATCTGTGTATATGTATATATTATGTGCTCAAGGGCCATTAGGCCTAATGCGAATAAAGTTCATATAAAATCCCATAAGCAACAACGTTAACGTTTGTGGTTAAAAACACTATATGCAATAGATCAACAAAACTATAACATTCATCCATCACATAAATACAGGCCACCACATTTTTCCTTTCTCAAATTAGAAAAGAACTAATCACCATTCCCTTTGCCCTACCGATTTGGTCGGGATGAGGTGAGCAGGTATGTATACACTGTACTAAAAGCCACCCACTGTTGCAATCGCTAACGCAACTACGTCTGTATCTGTAGCAGATATCATGATCCATATGCAGCTTTGCTGATATGCATCGAATATGGAGGGGCATGTTGAAGCCCAAAATGTCCCAAATGTCCTTGGGACATCTTCTTGGGCCAAGAGATGCCATATACTTTTGCTACATTTGCTTAAATCGTTCAAATTGTTTTTTGTTTTACGACACCTCTAGAGCACATTAATGAATTAATAATCGGCTATTGGATGTCAAACAATTGGCAATTCTGACAGGTAGTCTTTGAGAGGAAACCTGTCACATTTTGCCATTAGCAGCAAAGGGTCTTTTATATGCACTTTCCCAAAGAAAGGACGGCACATACAAAATATGTTGATATACCAGACGTGGGGCTCTGGTTACACCATTTAAAGGCATGTGGACATTTTGAAGCTGTGCCTGCCCAAACGAGTGGGATTTTCGCTCGGTTGCAATCCGTCCGTTTGAAATGGAATACAATGAAGGGTCGATTATCTGGGTGAAGCTATTGAGTTTTCCTATTCCAACCAGTGATTCGTGAATGATATATCATAGGAAATAGTATGAAATATGCTGTGTAAATATGTATATACTTTGTATGTACATGTATGTTTGTACGTGTATCTATCTATGTATCTATCTATGTATATGCATGTATGTATGGATGAATAGATGTAGGCAGGTAGGTGGGTGCTTCGTACGTAGTTACGTACGTACGTATAGATGGATCGATGGATGGTTTAAAGTTTGTTTTGTTTAACGACACCACAAGAACATATTAATTGATTTATTAATCATCGGCTAGAGTTTTAGAGAGGAAACCCGCTACAGTTCTCACACATTAGTAGCAAGGGATCTTTTGTATGCAATATCCCATAGACTAGATAGCACATACCACGGTCTTTTATATACAACTCGTGACGCACTGGCTGGAACGATATATAGTCCAATGGGTCCACCGACGGGGATCGATCCTAGACAGATCGCGTATCAGGCGAACTATTTACCACTGGGCTACGTCCTGTCTCGGATGGATGGATGCATGTATGTATGTTTGTGTGTTCATGCGTGCCTGTATGTGTATCTGGTTATGAAAATGTGTTTGCGTGTGAATATTGAGCTATGTCCCAGTTATGGCGATACATTAATGTTGACTTTCACTTATATTTACAAGTCGTACTTGTCTTGCATCCCACATGATGATATCCCGGTTCTTCTTTCACAAAAATATGTTTTGATCACTGGTATATATGTGTGACATCTTCCTTCTTCGTCTGTCTGTCTGTCTGTCTGTCTCTCTCTCTCTGTCTCTGTCTCTCTCTGTCAACTAGTACCTGACCTTTTTTTCCAGAACGCTGGATAGCTTTCAGTGTAAAGTTGCTCTATTAAGCATCTTTTATTTTATGATTATGAATGCATACGTCAATTCTGTAGTGTCGCCATAGCACGTTTAGTTACACGACTGTTACATACATAGATATTAACTCACTGGCGCAAGGGGTAATTAAATCCTTTCTGGTCTTACAAATGGTCCCATGCCGTTGCTGGGACTCGAACCTGTGGCACCGATCCACTAACCACGATGCGTTCTGAGCTATCCAGACATCAGTGTATGTATGTATGTGCGTACGTGCGTGCGTGCGTGTGTGTGTATTTTTTCCCCCACATTTTTTTTTTTGGGGGGGGGGGGTCACAACAACATTACAATATACATTCCTATTATATCATTTTCTATAGGTACTAAATAGACATAACTAGTACTATACAGTGCTTCTGTTATGTTCTAAATAAGTCGTGATAAACAGACCGTCACTTCACCTAAAACGGTGTAAAAATACAAAATATGCCAATAGTATACTGATGGAAAGAAATAAAGGATCACACAGATAGCAACAAGAAATAATGACTGCATTAAAATCAATTGATATTGTCAGAAGTTGACTGGGAACATATAGGCAGCACATTTAACACTACAGACATTCAATCCCACATTACAACTTGGTATGAAATACAAACATTACTACGCTAGATGTGAATTACATTTGGTCTACAATTTGATGTGTTCCCTTATTTCTTTCCATCAGTATATTTGTCATGTACTGTCGACATTTATGGCTTAACCGTTCACACACCCCTTTTCAAATGTCTGTCTTCGTCACAGGCGTGCTAGTAACCTAATATAACTACTTTGTATAAACCAGGACGTTGCTCGACAGACTAGGTAGCTGTGACAAGCGATACGGCTGGGGGTACAATGAGCACACAATTTCCATCTACATTTACTCGTATTCATATCTTGTTCGTCTACTCTTTGTGACTCCGCTGTCCAAAGGAAACCAAGCGAGACCTAACTGAAGGAAAGAAGAACTGTTTTCTTTAACGACGCACGCAACACATTCTAATGGGGGTTATATGGCGTCGCAAATGATGAAAGAGAAAACTCGCCTCCATCACGCCATGAGCTATTCTTTTCGATTAGCAGCAAGGGACCTTTCATACAGACAACATCCTACAGATAGGATAGTACATACCACGGCCTTTGTCACACCAGTTGTGGAGCACTGGCTGGAAAGAAATAGCCCAATGGGCCCACCGACATAAAAAGTACCGGCTCCAACCCAGAGCGAGTTCTTAAGGTCTCAATGTGTAGGTGTAAGGCCACTACACCCTCTTCTCTATCACTAACCACTAACAAACCAACTAACAACTAACCCACTGTTCTGGACAGACCGCCCAGATATCTGAGATGTGTATCCAGGATAGCGTGCTTGAACCTTAATTATTTATCGCTTCAGCCAGTGCACCACGACTGGTACATCGAAGGCCGTGGTATGTGCTCTCCTGTCTATGAAATGTTGCATATAAAAGATCCATTGCTGCTAATCGAAAAAGAATAGCCTATGAAGTTGCGACAGCGAGTTTCTTAGATCTCAATATCTGTGTGGTCCTTAACCGTAACCGCGTCAAACGATTAGCGGTTCTTCGTGTACTGCTGTATTTTTTATATAGCAATGAGCTTAAGTGGTCATCCGTATAGGTGGCCCATCCACAGATAGTAAGCCCACGAATGCTCTTGGAACTTTATGGGTCACCTCGGAAGTTCAACAACAACAACAACATTTTCAATATAACAACTTCAACATCTGGAGATCATCATGCGTTTCACCCACCTGCTCCTTTGGGTAGACGAATGGCGGACTGTTCATAAACATCGCCATTCCTCTCCTTCCTCACCCCATCGTTCCTTCCCATACCTATCCCAACAACCTTCCTTCATATACATTATAAATAGTGTGCCCACAACAGTTGTATGGATAACCTGGGAAGGATGGGGTGGTGTTGGTGGTGGTGGTGGTGGTGGTGGTGGGGGGGGGGGGGGGGGGGGTATGGACGCCGTGTCAGGATGCGTTAGGGCGAAGGTGGTCTCGGTCGTTAGATTTGCCTGGTACATGACCTGTACATGTCGTGGCCTGTATTTATGTTTTGGATGATTACCTAGATGAATGTCATAGTTTGGTTGATATATTGCATATTGTGTTTTTAACCACAAACGTTAACGTTATTGCCTATGGGATTTTATATGGTATAGTATAACCCATAACGGTATTCCAGTCGCCTATCTTGACAGAAAGCCTCGTGTTCGAAAGTCGATCGATCGAGATAGTAAGTCGATCGATAGTAAGTCGATCGATCGAGATAGAAAACTTCCCGAGTTACGTTTTACGTATAAATAGACAGTTTGTCCAAATAGTAATCCTGCATTAATCCAATTTTCAATTACGAACAAAATCTCGAATATTCCCGCCGGCCATTCATATTTAATAAGAAACTCGGAGACATTTATCTTGATGAACTATATACGTTATTGATTAGTAATGTGTCGTGGATGAAATTCCAATAGCCTAAAATGCGCAAAAATATTTATTTTTGTTTTCTTTTTTTTTTATTTGTTTCCACTTGATGTTATGATTATGATAAAAATAAACTGTTTGGAGTTAAAAATAAAAGTTTTTTTATATTAAGATAATGAGAATGATAGGCAGAGGGTGATAGATGAAAAAGACGAATGAATGAACGAGAGAGAGAGAGAGAGAGAGAGTGTGTGTGTGTTAGAGAGAGAGAGAGAGAGAGAGAGAGAGAGAGAGAGAGAGAGAGAGAGAGAGAGAGAGAGAGAGAGAATGTGTGTGTGTATGTGAATGTGTGTGTGTGTGTTAGAGAGAGAGAGTGTGTGTGTGTGTGTGTGTGTGTGTGAGAGAGAGAGAGAGAGAGAGAGAGAGAGAGAGAGAGAGAGAGAGAGAGAGAGAGAGAGAGAGAGAGAGAGAGAGAATGTGTGTGTGTGTGTATGTGAATGTGTGTGTGTGTGTGCGAAATTAATAATAGCATTGCACGACTACCATACATGTCCCTGTTGAAAAAAAAGAAGTTTTATTTAACGACGCCACTAGAGCACATTGATTTTTTTTATCTTATCATCGGCGATTGGACGTCAAACATATGGTATTTCTGACACTGTTTTTTTTAGAGGAAACCCGCTGTCGCCACATATGCTACTCTTTTACGATAGGCAGTAAGGGATCTTTTATTTGCGCTTTCTACAGGCAGGATAGCACAAACCATGGCCATTGTTGAACCAGTTATGGATCACTGGTCGGTGCAAATGGTTTACACCTACCCATTGAGCCTCGCTGATTAAAAATCCCATGCCTCGACTGGGATCCGAACCCAGTACCTACATGTACCAGTCATTAGTCCGATGGCTTAACCACTGCGCCACCGAGGCCGGTTGTCCCTGTTACTGCCTGTTTTGATACATTACCCCATTCCGAAGGCAATCCTATTTTGACTGTGCACGATAAAATCAAATGCTTACTGGATTTATTTTAGTTGCCAGGTCGTGACAGGTTTCTATATGAGGAGAATAAGTTTGTTTTGTTTAACGACACCACTAGAGCACATTGATTTATTAATCATCGGCTATTGGATGTCAAACATTTGGTCATTTTGACGTCTAGTGTTAGAGAGGAAATACGCCACATTTTGTTTAATTAGTAGCAAGGGATCTTTTATATACACCGTTCCACAGGCAGGGTAGCACATACCACGACCTTTGATATACCAGTCGTGTTGCACTGGCTGGGACGAAAGATAGCGCAATGGGCCCACCAACGAGGATCGATCCTAGCCCGACAGCGCATCAAGCGAGCACTTTATCACTGTGCTACGTTCCGCCCCTCCCTCTCCCTCTATATGAAGAGATACGTTGTGCATTCATTCATTTCAGGGGCGCGACGTAGCCCAGTGGTAGCGCGGCCGGTCTATGATCGATTCCCGTCGGTGGGCCCATTTGGATATTTCTCGTTCCAGCCAGTGCACCACGACTGGCATATCAATGGCCGTGGTATGTACTACACTGTCTGTGGGATAGTGTATATAAAATATCTCTTGCTGCTAATTGAAAAGAGTAGCTCATGTCAATATCTGTGTGGTCCTTAACCATATTTCTGACGCCATATAACAGTAAATAAAATGTGCTGAATGTGTCGTTAAATAAAGCATTTCCTTTCTTCCAATGGCCGATGATTAATACATTAAACAAGACAAAATAACTTATTCATCAGTATAAACATACTATACAGATTCGCTTGTCCTAACATGAGCAAATGAACGCTTGTTTTGTTGAATATTTTCTGCTATTTATAATAGAAATGCATTGTGGTTTTGTCCATTATTTTATCTGTTATGCCCGTGTTGTGTGATCTTATATGTAATGTTTGTGCCTGGTTCACTGTGTGATAGTTGTTTGACTATTGCCATGGTGATACCTGATCTTTGACAGAGAACATGATAATGGTATGGAAACAACTAATATGTTCTCTCTATTTACAGGGGTGCAGAAAGTACTCACCCGTTCGCCAAATGCGAGTAAAAATTCTGTCGGACGAATTAAAAAATACAACTACCAGTCCGGCGGGCGATCTGGCGGTTTTTTTCTGACCGGATTTTATTTATTTGTTTTATTATTAATTTATTATTTTTGCATTGAATCCACGACTCCGCATCAGTCATGCCAGAATTCCAAACCATTCAAACAAACGGTTCAGAATGATGACGAAATGCACAAAGATACATGTACCGTATTGCCAATTATAGACTACTTCGGAGTTCCGAACTGCGCAAGCGCGATATTCCGGAAACGAGTTATAGTGAAAACAAGACCAAAACGACTCTAAACAAAAACTGAAACAAATTGGACAAAACGGAACCTAATGTTGGCTCAAGCGGCACTAAAATCTACGGCTATATAGCTTAAACTGAAGCACACAATTAAATATATGAATAAAAGTTATTACAAGCATACGCTATTTACATTATTATTCAACATTTAATAATAGATGTTCGGACCAAATATTTTTAGGTTTTAACACCACAACACCGTTTTCGCCAATTAATACATTGAAATGCCGTTATAGCTAAAAATAACAACACAAACACAAATACCCCCCCCCGGAAAAAAAACCCCCAGAAAAAAGAAAATACCCCCCCCCCCCCCCCCCCCCCCCCCCCCCACCACCACACCACACCACACAACACGAAAATGGTTCCGTTTTGATAGTAATTTCGATTTAGTCTCATTCCTCGGAAACGAGCCGGTCAAAAGTCAATAGTTCCAACAAATGATTTGCTTCCATTGAAAATATGTTACCGATATGTTTTGAATATATGCCTCTGTTAAATACTTGCGGGATATCACAATTTTTTAAATCTATATGAAAGAAATTAATGTGAAAAACCTAGTCTTGACTAATAGCTTTTGGGTTTGATTTCGTTCGTTTGCCACGTGATCGTGATCACTTACCACGTGTCCTTAATAATGTTTCAGAGGGTTGGTAAAATAGCTGGACTTAAACTGAGCCCTCAAAGTAGGCAAAAATGCTAGGGTTGGGGGTGTTTGGAGGCATGCTGTTATAAAGATATTGTTAAAAATAATAATTAATATATTGTTCTATAGGCTGGCGGGCTAGTAGAAATTCTGAGGGGCTAGTATATTCTAGTTGGTTCCATTTCTGCACCCCTGCTAATAAACACAGTTTTTAGTACACAAGGGATAGGGACCACTCAGACAGGGTATCCTTCACTCTATAAATATCCGAACCCTTTGTGGAAGTCAGTATATAAGGCAAAGACCTCCATACAAGAACACACTATATTGGTGAATAAATTATATATGTTTTATGACATCTACCTCATCCTACCGCTCCAAATACAACTTGTACATATAAACAGAAATACCTGCATTGGTGGAACTTAACAGACAAATATCAATATATTTGACCCGTAAAGTATAAAACTCGTAGATAAGCCCATCTGAACCGGGACTTTCATTATTTCCTTTGTTTCCAATTCAAGGCTCTTGTTTGAGTTGACTGTCCCTTTAAGAAAGTTGTTGGACAGCCATGACAATATATATATATGTCTATTGTGAAGAGTCCAAAGGGATAACCTGTGATGTAAAACTTTTGGGATAAATAAATTTTGAGATACATGAATTTTACAAGTCTGTAGTAATGGAAGCGTGGAATATTTATACCTAACGAAACATTATTGACCAACAACCTAAAATGGACTACCATTATTATAGATTTTTACTCTTATTTTGTTATTGTGACCTTGACATACACAACTTTTATAATATTGACAGCTCGCGTGGCGTTTCCTATTAAATGCGTTTTAAATAGGATTATAGCGTGTGAATGAGCATGTTATTTTACTGGAGTAGTTTGCAATTAAAAAGTGCTTACTCTAAATATGGGTTAGAGCTTTGGACCCTTCATAA
>NC_054703.1:27958148-28135428 GCF_016097555.1 Gigantopelta aegis | reverse complement strand
ATTCCCAGGAGATTAAGTCCGGCAAGACAACTATTCCTACGGCGACTGGCACGGCGAAGTCAGGCTGGTCAGAGCGAAGTTTGGGCTCACTTCACCCGGTCGCGTGAGCCCTGTGTATATGGCTCGAACCCCGTCGGTGCTCGAGAAAGTGTTCGACCCATCGGGTAGTTCGACCGAACCATAACATCAGTTAGAAAATTGAATTAGATACAAATTGTGTAATACATGTAAATGCACTGAAATCAAATAAATAAGTGGCAAATTCTTAATCTGTATTTACATGAATTTATTACTAAACAATTTGAATATTTCAACAATAAAAAACGCAGCACTGTCCACTTTCCAAAAATGTAGTCGTTTTCAAAGTAACGCTTTATGCTGAGGCCCGTTTGTGCACTAATTGCTTGATTGGTATCAGGGTTTATCTAACAGTTGCAGTAACACTAGCTGTACTTGAAAGGTCATTACCGATAGCCGCTTAACAACCAACATGACAAGTGTGGTGACAAAAGGATTGCATGGCTAGTGTTGCGATTCCCCGATTCATCTAAGTCTGCGTCGTTAAATAAAACATTTTTTTCTTTCTTTCTATAGTTCGTTCCGCCTAAATAATTATTCCGAAGGTTATAATAACCAACTGCGCAAGCGCAGCAATTGTTAGTCCTGTTTGGTGGTTTACCATAAGGCCAAATAAAAAAACGAGTTGGTGATCGTCCCCGCCCGTACCTGAAAAATGCGCCTGCCCCTGAAATTATTTTATTTTATATTTTGTTAAAAACTGTTAAAAATGCGTCGCGATAGCAGCAATTTAACTTTCGTAAGCACCGTAACGGGTTAAACCATCACCAGGTCCACCTGGCGGCCAGTCAAGGAACTACAACATCCAGGCGCATGCGCTGTTGACTGCTAATCCTGGTCTCCAGGGTTTTATAAAGTTTTTCACAGAAAAAAATCCCAACCTCCCCCCCCCCCCCCCCTCCCACGATTTATGTGATCAAAACGACGATTACCAACTTTTTTATTTTTTTATTTGGCCTAATTGATATTTGATGGATCACCAGTTCGAGGGAAATATAGCTATTAACATAGATGGGACCGACAATTTAGTTCGAGCCTGGACGTGTTCGACCCTTCAGCAGTTAATATAAGGGTTTACCGAACAAAAAACTGGGGGACTTCGTTTTTGGTTCGAGCGTTGCGGTGTGATCGACCCTTCCGAGGTCGAGCCAACGAGATTCTACTGTATATATATATATAGATATATATATATATATATATATATATATATATATATATATATATATATATATATATATATATATATATATATATATAAATCAAGCTGAATTATGCAAACGTTTTTTAACACCTATACTATATTTGTAATGTTCTGGTTTAGTATATTTACTGGATCAGATACACCAGTAACAGAGTGCTACTTATTATTGGTATAGTGTGACAGAATCATACAAAAAACTATTAATAAATTCCTCTGATTCAACTGATTATGTTTCCATAAATGATATTACAGTTGGATTTGTTCAGTATCATGAACTACCAATACTACCTGTATCAATTTGGGGATAATTGGTGAATAAATGAAAACATCCATTTTGCTTGTGCGTTTTGCCATGCAAATATGATAACCCTAGTTTTTTCTTTGCTTTTCTTTGTAGCATATTTATTTTTCGGAACAAACAATAGGTAGTTTGACTGCAGGACAGTTCAATGTAAATGCTGTTGAACAGCCAATGATTGGGTTGTATGTGATGTGTATTAAACAAACGTAAATCTAAAACATATCTTGCACGATCCCGTTTAAAATGTCAGTTATTACAACTGCCCCTTGTGAAGCAAATTAATTATTCTTAATCTGCCAGAAGTAGAGATACGCATTATTATGATAATACAGGTCCCAATTGATCAGATAACACCTCCCATTCTCCTATATACATTTAATTGCTACAATTAGTAGAGCTCCGTAATCTATTTGTAAGGTTATATCTAAAGTAATGCAGTATTTATGAATTGCAGAAGTTGATGTTACATAATTTTAGTTCATTTAATTAAAATACATATACATAGGATGTTTTCTAAGTTGTGTTTATCACACACACACACACACACTGTTTTAGGGGCGGAAGTTGCCTCAGTCGGTTGAGTGCTCGCTTGAGGATCGAACCACCTTGGTGGATCCATTCAGCTGATTGGGTTTTTTCCGTTCCAACCAGTGCACCACAACTGGACAAAGGCTGTGGTATGTATTTTCCTGTCTGTGGGAAAGTACATATAAAAGATCCTTTGCTGCATTAGAAAAAAAAATGTAGCGGGTTTGCTCTGATGACTACGAGTCAGAATTACCAAATGTTTGACATCCAATAGCCAATGATTAATTAATCTATGTGCTCCAGTGGTGTCGTTAAACAAAAAAAACAAACACACTGTTTAATGTGCAATGGCGCAAATGTCCCTCTGTTACCGGTAACAGGTTTTTAATGTCTATGTATGTGTGTTTGTGTCTGTGTGTGTATGCCTGTGTGTGTATATGTGTGTCTGTGTGTGTGTGTGTGTGTGTGTGTGTGTGTGTGTCTGTGTGTGTCTGTCTGTGTATGTATGTCTGTGTGTGTGTCTGTCTGTGTCTGTGTATGTGTGTGTGTGTGTCTGTGTGTGCGTGTGTGTGTTTGTGTGTGTATGTGTGTGTGTCTGTGTGTGTGTGTGTATATATATATGTGTGTGTATCTGTGTGTGTATGTGTGTGTGACTGTGTGTGTGCCTGTGTGTGTGTTTGTGTTTGTGTGCGTATATATATATATGTGTGTGTGTGTGTGTGTATGTGTGTGTGTGTGTGTGTGTGTATGTGTGTGTGTGTGTGTGTGTGTGTGTGTGTTTATATATGAGAATTAATCTGTCTCAACGACGTTTTTGTTAATTTGAAAAATGCAAAAATGATGAAACATTAAACTACTGAACTGTTGGTCGTGGTGTTGTTTTATATAATATGTATGTCTTGATGTCTTGATGTATTGATGTATGTATGTATGTATGTATGTATGCATGTATGTATGTATGTGACTATGCTACACAGCTGAATGTTGTTGTAAGGATACAATGAGTTTTAAAACTAATTTCGGCTTTAAAACTTCTTTTTCAATTCATTAGTCTATTTATATATTTGTTTAATTAAAAAAAAATGTTAATTGTTTGGGAAAGAATATGTGTTCAACTTACGATATGCATGCTTTGAAGAAACAATTGTTTGGTCCAGTTGTGAATTAAGCTGAATATTTGTGTCAAACAAATGGTTCAGTCGCTCATTCTGAAATGCCTGAAATGAATGAGAAAAAAGAACATTATGATTCAATGCATTTGGCAACTACAGGGTGTATACTACCAAATCAAAACCCACAGACGACAATAGTAACATATGTGGCTAAAACTCCTACCTGCAGCGTATCAGTCGACATAAATGCCACGGATATAAATACTACCACCCCTCACACTTAAAGTGAAAAAAACTAAATTGGGGGTCACGGTACTCATTTCTCAGATAACAGGTAGCGTCTATGACTACTTTAGTTCCGAACAAAATTCGAGTACTTTTTTTTTTACAGGTACCCTATACATGTTTCAAGCACAAGACTACTTGACACATTGGTACTAGATGAAATAAAATTGCATATTTTTTACCCAAATGAAACTATTATTTTTTACAACCAACACACATTTATAATCAATCACAGGATTTGCGGTGTTCACTTCTCTATCTAACGTTGGGTGCACCTCGAACTTTGACCCAGCCGGAAGTTATGTGGTTTAGTACTACCCTACAGTCAGATTTAAAAGTATACCGTTATGTTCTCATTGCATGGTACTTAGTTTGGAAAGAAAATTTCAATATTCTAAAACCGAATGCTAACTATCATAAGCTATGCCAGAAGCAGTGAGTGTATATTTATGGGCGTGACATTAAAGCACCAGTTTACAATAATTTATTCATTGTTTTTAAAACGTTTGGGAATCAAGAAAATATGAACAGAGAACAAAAACAAAACAAAAAACATACCAAAACTAGATACAAATATATACAACACACCCAGTGTTTTCTACAAGTGTGTGGAAGTCATCAATTGGGAGACCAAAGAGAAGAAAAACAACATGATTCAGTGCATTCAATAGATCCAGTCAGATTCAAAATTATACTATACTTCAAAATTACCGAATGTTTGACATCCGATTAATAAATCAATGTGCTCTAGCGCTGTCGTTAAAGAACACAAACTCACTTAGATACCATGACGCATCACAAACTGTCAATAGTGCCACCTGTTGGCCATGGGTAGATAACAAAAAAGTGCCACCTCCACCTGGATGAAGTTCTTATTAATACCTAGGATCGATTACCCTCGGAACGTAGCTCTGTGGAATAGAGCTCGCCTGATGCGAGATCGATCTAGGATCGATTCCCGTCGGTGGGCTATTTCTCGTCCGTGCATCACAACTGGAGTAACAAAGGTCGTGGTATGTACTATCCTGTGGGATGGTGCATATACAATATCCCTTGCTGCTAATAAAAAAAGAGTGGTCCATGAAGTGGAAACAGCGGGTTTCCTCTCTCAATATCTGTGTAAAGCGTAACCATATTTCCGACGCCATATAACCGTAAATAAAATGTGTTGAGTGCGTCGTTAAATACGCACATGCACACACACACACACACACACACACACACACACACATATACACACACACACATATATATATATATATATATATATATGAACCTGAACCGCAAAAGAAACGTCAGTTGGATTTTAGGTATCAGTATGTTTATTTTTCAAATGTACGACTACATGAGTGGAAACATCGGAGAAAGTTAATTTTTTGCAAACTTCTGCAACAGAGGCTGGGGAATGTTTCCTCATTGTTCTCAGAAGGGCCTTTAACAGTTGGGGCGTTGCAAGTCAATACCTCGTGTGGTCCCGACGAGCGTTGAACACAGACGCACATCTCCTGTACATGTAGTGAATAAGGCGGTTAATAAAGGCCATTGGAATCGCGGCCCATATCCTGAGGAAAGCTACACTCAGATCTGCTGCAGTTATCGGCCTTGGTCACACTTCATTAAGTCTTCTTTGGACTTTGTCCCACAAGTGCTCTATTGGATTCAAATCCGGACTGAGGGCAGGCCATGGCATGGATCTGATGTTGTGTTGCTCCATGGTGACTCTGGCAGTGTGGTCGCGGGCATTGTCCTGCTGTAACATGTAATTCTGGCGAACGGCCAAAATAGGGCACAATGTGAGTTCGAAAAAGTGGGTCGATATATCGCAGAGCCGTGACGCCATTACCTCTACCTGGGCCAATATTCTGAAAGACCACAGCTCCAGCTTTATGGTTGATCCCGATGGCTCCCCAAACCATGATGCTTTTTCCACGGGTCTCTCTCCATCACACCCACGCGTACCGTTCACCTCTCCTCGCTGGACCCATACTCTGCCATCCGCCGTTGAAATACAGAATCGACATCTGAGAAGAGGACCCTTCTCCATTACTGATAGCGTCAATGTTCATGAGCTGTGGCCCATTGCTCATTCCTCGATGACGGTTTGTAGACCCCGAGCAGAACGTCGACAATAGATATTGTTGGAGGCCAAGCGGCGACAAACGGTGTCGGCACTCGTTGCTGTATTCCAATGGTATGGCGAGCCGTCTCAGTGGCCGTAGTGAAGTGGTCTTGCAGATGTTGGCACACAATAAAGCGATCTTGACGTGGTGTGGTGACTCGGGGACGACCACTGCACGGGCTCGTTCTGGTGTTGGTGGTGTTATACCGATGTTGCTGGATAGTCCTGACGTTGAGCATTTGCAACGATTGCGCACTCGCCGGCTAGTTGTTCTCGCTGGTTTCTTGATAATTGTGGCATGGCGTTTATATCGAAATGACAAATGACAGGCAAGTAATCGAAGTTTGCAGTTATACCCATACCTACCACGAGGTGCATGAGCATTTTGAGATTTCCAAGAAATGACTGCATCTTCGACCCACGTTAGTTTTTGAATGTGCGTTTCGGCGAATCGTCCAAGCTTTACTTGAATCGATATGTCACAATGTGTCACAAAGACATGCAGTGGAATGAGGGGAGATGCGTTTCTTAAATAAACCTAATGAAAGAGTAATTATTTTAAATTTTATTAGCATTGGAGAAAATGACGTTTTTTTTTTCCGGTTCAGTATATAGTAGTTGGCTCAACCTCGGAAGGGTTGATTACACCGCAACGCTCGAGTTTTTTTGTTCGGTAAACCCTTATATTAACTGATGATGGGTCGAACACGTCCAGGGTCGACTATAAGCCTTCGCTCGAACCAAATTATCGGTCCCGTCTGTGTTATTAGCTCTATTTCCCTCGAACTGGTGATCCATCAAATAGCAAATGGAAATCCACCCAAAAGGACCAACAATTGCCGCGCTTGCGCAATTGGTTCTTACAACCTTCGATTTATAGTTATTTAGGCGGAACGAGCTATAGATGAATAGGAGAATCGCAACAATAGCCATGCAGACCTTTCGTTGCCATACCTGTCATGTTGTGTGTTAAGCGGCTATCGGTAATGATATTTCAAGTACAGCTAGTGTGGCGGTACCTGTTCGATGAACCGTGACACCAATAAAACAATTAGTGAACAAAATGGCCTCGGCGTGAAGCGTTACTCTGAACACGTCTACAGGACCAGTTTTAAATGAAACAATGGGCGAGTTACTCAGCTGTCATCACTTCAGCAACCACACATATAATTAATACCGACAAGGGCTTCTGCATCACACAATCAGAGTAATTTGTAATAAATCCTTTCATTCTGATATTTTGCTAACTTTGCAGTTATCAAAATAATATGTATCTAATTCAACTTTCTAACTGATGTTACGGAAATATCCGATATTGACCGAATGGTTCGGTCGAACTATCCGATGGGTCGAACATTTTCGCGAGCACCGACGGGGTTCGAGCCAACGGGATTGAATTGTATACATATATACATACACGTAGCGTAGCGAAGCGATTTTATTATAATAATACCAGGACAACTTATTTAGTTAAAACTACATATAATTTATAAATCAGTTTCTAACGTTCTTCCCAAGATCTGCTTTACGTAATGACGTCCCATTTCACGTGATGGCGTCATTTTCTGAGGTGTTTAGTTTTAAATAATTCACCACACTACGCAATTTTATGCAGTTTGCGACAATTGTACATCGATAAATTCATTAAAAAATGACAAACAGATTTTATATAATTACAAAGACAGGAGTTTGTGCAGAGGATGGGTTACGGAAGTTGAACCTTCCCCTTGATCAAGCAAATGTTCTCTTTTTTTCAATACTTTCCCCGGGAAGCATGTCTTAACCCCTCATAAATGTCGCTAGCCACAGTTTAGTCCCCCACCCTCTTCTTAAATGTATGCACAAGCGTCTGGACACACCATATTTAGTTAAAATACACATAAATCAGCTTGTAACGTCCTTTCAATGATCTGTTTTACGTAATGGCGTCCTAGCTGGCGTAATGACGTCATTTTCTGAGGTTTATCGAAGGATAACATTCAGTTTTTCCTTTCGCCGTCTGGACAGGGTTATCCAGCTTTTGCACAGTGCTAGAATAATAGAATCTATCACCGTTGTGAGGTATAGATAAGGCAATTCCAACCCGAGGGACAACATTTTTTTTTTTTTTTGTAAGGGCCGAAGTTTACCGATCTACAGATTTATCTAGCCCTAGGGTCAGACAGATTTTTCTTGCCCACTGGACAGAGTTATCCAGTTTTTGCACAGTGCTAGAAAAATCTGTCTGACCCTAGGGCTAGACGATTTCTACATACGCGTGACTTCATAACTCATGTTTACGACGATTTACGTCATAACTCATGGGATTTTTTTTCCAGAATTCTGTTTACCATTTAACATTGTATCATTGTTTTTAAAATATTTAAACAAATTAATATTTTCAACTTTATAATTATTGGTAAGTTGTTACATTTGTATGTCTTTGCATAATGTGCACTATATTTTTCCACGTATGATTACAAGGAGTTTGTAGGTAAAATGTTTATGAATCGTTTTACAATAAACAAACCGTAGCTTACAAAATTAATGTTTTGTTACTGTAATTAAATGGGCAAGAACATGAATCAATCACCGTTGTGAGGTATAGATAAGGCAATTCCAACCCTCGGGACAAAATGTTTTGTAAGCGCCTTGGTATACATCGGCCTTCACAAAAAAAATATTTTGTCACTCGGGTTAGAATTGCCTTATTTATACCTCACAACGGTGATAGATCCTGTTATTCTTAGACGTCGTCCAGTCAGAATTGAGGAAATCGTATACACGCGGACATTTTGTAATATATATAAACTGCGATTTATGTCTATATATAACATAATATTGTATCATTCACTCTATAAATGTACATAACTTATATACTGCATCGTCATTATCTGGCCATGGGGTCAAGGCCACTAACCGTGACATAGTCAGATTTTCCTGGGGATATTTATAAACAGTTTCATGCGTTTAACCAAAACTGAAAAATTTAGTCAAATATTAAGTGTTAGCTGCCCTACGAGATATTATAAGGCCAATAAAAAGAAGTATTCATATAAAAAAAATCACACTATAATACATTTTAAGTTTTGTTTCTATAATATTTAAAAGCAAGTGTTAGTTAGCAGCATTCGAACCACCATGATTTATTGGTTTTTGGAGTCCTCGCTTGAGATGCTTCGATCACAGGATCGAACCAACTCGGTGGACCCATTCAGTTCATAGGGGGTTTTCTCGTTCCAACCAGTGTATCACAACTGGTCAAATGCCGTATGTGCATTGCTGTCTGCGGGGACAAGTCTAAGTCCATATAGAAGATCCCTTACTGCATTAGGCAAAACGTAGCGGGTTTCCTCTGATGACTACATGTCAGAATTACCAAATGTTTGTCATTCAGTAGCCAATGGTGGTTTCGGATGTACAGTTTGTGAGAAACAAGAGACAAAGCTTAACATTACCTTCATGCATATATCTAATTACCTTGATGAAATCCATGTTGGAATCCAAAACAACGAGTACAACTTTTCTCACATGGCGTGGATTTTTTGTCGCGAACTCTATGATTGTTTTAAAAAAGATTTTTGCCACGTCAGTTGCTGGATATTGAAGCTCTGCCATAGCGTGTGTGGGAAAAGCAATAGAGGTTAGGCCGTTTGCTTCTGCCGTTTTAAGGCATTTTGTAATAGTTGTACCTATCATCTGCAAAAAGGAATACAGATATAGCAGAATATGTACATAGTTATATCAAACAAGAAGTTAGGTTTAAACATTTTATCTTATAAAATATTTTAAACATATAACTAATTCTAAATACTCGTAGTCCTGCAGCAGAAGCTGAAAAGAGCCTTAACTTTTGAAGTTAATCTCTAGGGTGTGTAGTTCATGAAAATATAAGATGATACTTTCTAAAGTTGGTGCGAACACGATGATAGCCATTTTTTTTTTTTTTTTTTTAAATGGACGCCAGTCATCAGAAAAACTGTATGTCTTCAGAACTACAGCACTTAGAAATGTGATCTTGGCGTCAAAATAGATGTTTATGGGCTCAATGAGTTCATTAAAACTGTTGCTAAATACTGTCAGATATTGTGTTGACTAATGGCTGACTAAAATTACGTAAATATCTATCTGTTAATTTGTGAAGACTGCCCCTTAGATTCAGAACGACCCAATCAAAATTCTAGGTGAAGGTAGACTTTTAACGAATATTTACAGAATAACTGAACAAGAGACATATATTCACACTTTTTTCCGCTTTCGCTTGTTAGATATATTTTAAAACAACTCGTAGTGAGGTAAATGGTACCTAACGGCCACTTGAGTGTGTGTGTGTGTCTGTGTGTGTGTGTGTGTGTGTGTGTGTGTGTGTGAGAGTGAGAGAGAGAGAGAGAGAGAGAGAGAGAGGAGGGAGGAAGATGCTGTGCAAAATCCGTGTCCTGTATTATTATTACAAGACTACTTACATCCTTAGCTTGCTCTGACCACACAAGAAGTCGGGGACGATATTCTATCGAGCCATCTGGATGTCTATTTATAAAGTCAGGCAGTTTGTCTGGCACAGTCAGTCGTACATCTGACAGGACATAGTTTACAATAACATTAACCTGCAAAAAATACCCCAAAGAAAGCAAAACATGCAAAGGTAACTATTGCAGATAACAAAACAAATCACGATAGAGTAATGAAGTTGATAAAAGCTCACAATATAGATTTTATAGGTAAACTTTATAAAATACATGATACTCCATCTCTGAAATTTAAAAAACACTTTTCAAAATATGTCGTCGCCAGTAAAGACGTAAATAGTTCCAGGAATCACATATGACTACTTTATATACTACATTTTTCATATGACACCATTGGTTATGATTGCTAAATTGGAAATTGATCGAAAACCGTTTACGTTCGGTATAATTTCTGGTCATTATTTTATGGAATATAAATAATCATAAACATCCAGAAATATTGCATTATAGATGAGATATTGAATGTATGGTCTGTAACTGTTCGGACAGAAATTTGTCCCCCCCCCCCCCCCCCCCCCCCATGTGGAGAATAACCCACACTTTTTTTTCGAAGTATTTTATATTCTTACACACCCATTGGTGAGAACATCGTGTGTTATGTTTTGGTTACACATGGTTGTTAACACATGTACGTGTGTTAACAATTTCAAGACATGCGACTGGCTGCTCCTAGATGATGACCATGTCACCAATGTCATACAACCAATGAAAAACGACACGATGCAAATCGATTAGACTGTGACGTATAGTTAACCTGACATTCGTGTGTCTGTGACGCGTACGTTAGCTACAATTGCAACGGTTGTAAATAACTTTTAATAAAAAAAGATGTTAAAATGTGTTTAAAACCTGGTTTTTGATGATATGTAAGAAATAGAATAATGCATTCATGTCTGTTAGCTTTGATTAGTTAGATACATTTTAAAACAACTCGTTGTGAGATAAATGGTATCTAACGGCCAATCATGTAATATTCTTTATTTAGCATAAGCATATACATACAAAATAATTAGACGTTGGTTAATATGTTTGCATTGCAATAGTTAATAATACAATAACAATATTGAATCTATATTTCGTTTTGATCCAGTGCAATATATGAACAACTTTTAGTAATGGGTTTGGTTAAGTAAATTAATGTGTAATGGTGGATGTGGTGAATAGATGTCCCCCTCAATAAGCATGTGTTCTATTATTATTATTATTATTATTATTATTATTATTAATATTATTATTATTAAATGTTTTAAATTTGTGTTTACAAGTTTCTTATCTTGGTTCTATATCTCCTTGTATTCATGTTCATCAACATTATTGCAATGCCAAAAATGTTGGGAGGTTTTTTGTTGGTTTTTTTGTTGTTTCATTTTTGTTTGTTTTGTATGTTTGTTTTGGGATATTTTGTTTTCGTTTTTGTCTTTGCTTCCTTGTATGTCTTCATTATTTTGTTTATATATTTGTTTGGGGTATTTTGGTGTGGGCTTTTTTCCTTGTTTTTTGTTTTTTTTTTTTGTTTTTTTTGTTGTTTTTTGGGGTTTTTTGTTGTTGTTGTTTGTTTGTTGTTGTTTTAATAAGAATTAAACACCAAAAACATGAATAACATTTAATTGGTTGGAGTAGTCTTGACCTGCCAGTTTCTGGTAACCCATCAGGATCATCTGAGGGCAACATACTTGTGAAATTGAAACGTTTATTTATTGACATTTACTTACAGTTAGATTAGGAATTTCGACCTCAAACCAAAATTGGGGGGAAACGGCATTGCCTTTGAAGAATGGTACTGAATACTGGAGTCTACCAGCATGGATGATAAATGTTAGTATAGATTTCTTAATTTTAATTGCTGTGCCAGAGCGAGTAGTAGCTATCGTTTACGTTTAGTCTCATTCAATACAAGAGTATTTCACCAAAGATGAAAAGTTGACATTTTTTTACAGTCAGCTTGGGAATTTCGACATCAAACCAAAATTAGGGGGAATGGTACCGAATACTGGAGGTTACCAACAACATGGATGATAAAACCGTGCACTTTGGTAAAAAAAAATAAAAAAAAAATAATAATAAAAATAAGAAATATATATTAATATTCATACTGTTCAAAAGACTCCCTTACAGAAACACTACTACCTCCCACCCCATACCGAGGAAAACGTTAGCTACAACCATATGATTAATTATTTCAGTCATATTGTTAACCTTTTGGTCAGTAATCGCGCCTTTCGCCAGAAAAAACTCCATCTCCAAGCCAGTTCTGTCGTCCTTCCTTCATACAGCTTTATTCTAAAAACAAACACAAGAAGTTAATTATGTCCTTACTTCACACAGCTTTATTATAAAAATAAACACAAGACGTTAGTTATATCATTCCTTCACACCGCTCTATTCTAAAAACAAACACATGACGTTAGCTATGTCCTTCCTTCACACCGCTCCATTCTAAAAACAAACACATGACGTTAGCTATGTCCTTCCTTCACACAGCTTTATTCTAAAAACAAACATAAAAAGTTGATTATGTTCTTCCTTCACACCGCTTTATTCCAGAAACAAACACAAGAAGTTAGTTATGTCCTTCCATCACACCGCTCTATTCTAGAAACAAACACAAGACGTTAGTTATGTCCTTCCTTCACACCGCTTTATTCTAGAAACACTGCTTTATTCTAAAAACAAACACAAGAAGTTAAGTAAAAGCGTTTTGTCGCATGTTTGTGGTTGTTTAGATTAGAATTAGCAACTGACGTTGCATTACGTTACCTACTCATTAATTGGGTAGAATTTTGTCTAAACTTTATTTCCATTGGTTAAATCTCCCAGGGCAATACCACTTTCGATCGGACTGGTGGAAATGTCTCAGGGCAATATCACTATTTACGGAAGTTCATGTGACTGGTTTTTGACCAATAAGAATACAGATTCATTGGTTATGCAATAAATATACATATTCGTTGTACATATGCACATAAGTTAAATAATACATACATACATACATACAGTACATACATTTTGAATTATGAAGGGTCCAAAGCTCTAACCCATATTTAAAAAATGCACTTTTAATTGCAAACTACTCCAGTAAAAAATATATCATCATTACACACGCTAAATCCTATTTAAAACGCATTTAATGGAAACACCACGCGAGCTGTCAATATTATAAAAGTTTAGTGTATGTCAAGGTACAATAACAAAATCACGTAAAACTAATCTATAATAATGGTTTCCATTTTAGGTTTTGGACAATAATGTTTGCCGAGTCATGTCCGCCACGCTGTCCATTACTACAGAATTGTAAAATCTCCTTTGCTCTGAAAAACAAATGACTCCCTCGAAAGTTTTACATCACAGTTTATCCTGCTTTGGGCGTCTTCACGGGTGGCTATATATATCGTCCTCTATATTCAGAATCACTGTGGCCGTCTCGTTTATACGATAATCTCTGAAAAAAGATGCATAACTGGTATATGTTAGGATTGGTGTTACAACTTTATCTGCAGTGAGATATATCTTCTCAATACACAGAGGCAGTAAAATTGAAACTTGTTCATGGTCACTGATCATCACTTGGAAACGGAAATCGTCTATCAAATCAACAGGATTCTCAGGCCACCGTATCAAGGTCACGGTCATGGACACTAACATCGTGTATGAGCCCCATGAGCAGCAATGACGGTTTGGCACCTGCTACGCATGGAATCAAATAATGCTTCAATCACAGGCTGGGGAATTGTAGCCCAAAAGGTTTGTTGCAAAGCCTGGAGCAGCTGGGGTAGCGTCTTGTGGCCATTAGGGTAAACGTTGCCGTAAATGTCGATCCAGTTTTTCCCACAGGTGCTCTGTATGGGGTGGTAAACTCAGGTGATCTTGAAGGCCATGGCATCACTCCGACATTGTGTATCATTCAGGAAGTCTGTTGTCGGTACGTGTCGCTATGTGGGCAGTGACATTGTCGTGCTGGAAGATCTTTTGATTTTCTTGCGTTGATGACACTGGTATGGCGTGACACTGTCAGAATTTCGTTGCAGTACGTTGATCTCACGGATCACCTGGAACATGTACAAGGTCTGTTCTGCCAGTGTAACGGATCCCGCCCATTACCATTACACTCCCTTAATCCATATCTGTCCCACCTCCGCACACAATTAAAGTTATTAACGCTCGTTACGTCGTCGGTAAACTCTAGCTCTGCCCCACGGCGCGTTGAAGCAAAAAACGCGACTCGTTTGAAACCACTCTTCGCCACTGCTGTCGACGCCATATAAGACAACGTATGCACACTGTAAGCCGTAGACGCCTATTATCCGTCTAGCTGGTTCTTTTAGCTCGGATATTGGCTTCACGTAAACGGTTTCTTACGGTCTGGTCCGAAATTCTTCGCATCCCAGGTATGGCAGAAGTTGGTGATGAAGCAGTTTGGAATCTGTCACGTAAATGTCGTAGACGTATGTATCTGTCTTGCGCTGGTGTGGTAACTCTGGGACTACGGGATCTGGGGCGGTCACGTGACACTACAGTTTGCTGATAACGGTGCCAAAGCCTAGATATTGTACTCTGAGATGTGATGAAAAGACGTGCAACTGTTGATTGCGATTCCCCGTCTTCCATCCGGCCAATTGCGTTGTTACGTTGTGGTTCTGTCAGCCTGGGCATAATTTCAACGTTACGTAGCGACACTATCGATAATGCGTGTGTCAATGTAACTCAATTTTCTGTCAAGGGGTAGTGCACGTGCTGTACGTGCATGATTTGTACGTGATAAATGTGAGCTCTGCAACCATTATTATGGATATTGTGAAAAACATATTTGCACGTGTATGCGTTTTGTCAGCTTCAGAATTGCATGATATCATATCCACTAGCTATAGAATAAGATAATACTAAAACATTCACTATATATATATATATTGTCATGGCTGTCCAACAACTTTCTTAAAGGGACAGTCAACTCAAACAAGAGCCTTGTATTGGAAACAAAGAAAATAATGAAAGTCCCGGTTCAGATGGGCTTATCTTTATACTTTACGGGTCAAATATATTGATATTTGTCTTTTAAGTTCCATCAATGCAGGTATTTCTGTTTATATGTACAAGTTGTATTTGGAGCGGTAGGATGAGGTAGATGTCATAAAGCATATATAATTTCTTCACCAATAGAGTGCTTCTTGTATGGAGGTCTTTCCCTTACATACTGACTTCCACAAAGGGTTTGGATATTTATAGAGTGAAGGATACCCTGTCTGAGTGGTCCCTATCCCTTGTGTAGTAAAAACTCTGTTTATTAGCAGGCGTGCAGAAATGGAACCAACTAAAATATACTAACCCCCCAGGATTTCTACTAGTTCGCCAGCCTATAGAACAATATATTAATTATTATTTGTAACAATATCTTTATAATAGCATGCCTCCAAACACCCCCACCCCCTAGCATTTTTGCCCACTTTGAGGGCTCAGTTTAAGTCCACCTATTTTACCAACCCTCTGAAACATTAGTAAGGACACATGGTAAGTGATCACGACCACGTGGCAAACGAACGAAATCAAACCCAAAAGCTATTAGTCAAGACTAGGTTTTTCACATCAATTTCTTTCATATAGATTTACAAAATTCAACTGATATCCCGCAAGTATTTAACAGAAGAATATATTCAAAACACATCGGTAACATATTTACAATCGAAGCAAATCATTTGTAGGAACAATTGACCTTTGACCGGCTCGTTTCCGAGGAATAAGACAAAATCGAAATTACTATCAAAACGGAACCATTTCCGTGTTGTTGTTGGGTGAGGTTTTTGCGTGTTTATTTGTTTGTTGTTTTTGTTTGTTTGGGGTTGGGGGGTTTTTGGGGGGGTTTTTTTTGTTGTTGTTGTTTTTTGTTGTTTTTGCTTGGGGGGGGGGGGTTTGGGGGGTAATTTTGGGGTTTTCTTATTTATTTTTTAAAAACATTTTCCGGGGTGTGTATTTGTTTTCTTGTTGTTATATTTAGCTATAACGGCATTTCAATGTATCAGTTGGCGAAAACGGTGTTGGGGTGTTAAAACCTGAAAATGTTTGGTCCGAACATCTATTATTAAATGACCGGCCTCGGTGGCGTTTTGGTAGGTATTGGGTTCGGATTCCAGTCGAGGCATGGGATTTTTAATCCAGACACCGACTCCAAACCCTGAGTGAGTGCTCCGCAAGGCTCAATGGGTAGGTGTAAACCACTTGCACCGACCAGTGATCCATAACTGGTTCAACAAAGGCCATGGTTTGTGCTATCCTGCCTGTGGGAAGCGCAAATAAAAGATCCCTTGCTGCTAATCGGAAGAGTAGCCCATGTAGTGGCGACAGCGGGTTTCCTCTCAAAATCTGTGTGGTCCTTAACCATATGTCTGACGCCATATAACCGTAAATAAAATGTGTTGAGTGCGTCGTTAAATAAAACATTTCTTTCCTTTAAGTCAAAGAACAATGCATGAGCCCAGTCACGTATTCAAATCAAAATATCTATTCTCGAGGAACTGGGAAAGTCCAACACGGACAGATAGACGTGTCTAAGATTGACTGTGGATTATTTTTGAAATCGGGAATAGTAAGACTGTAACTTGTAAATGTTTCTATTTCACGTGTGAATATATTTCAAAATATTATTATTTTGTAATTAACGTTTATAATTTATATTGAAGCGGTTGTAGTGAGAAATGACGCGATATTTTATACGTTAAGATTGTTAAATAGTAACTTTCACCTGCATTTTAGTTACTAACAAACCCCACAAAAACAAAATAAATGACTAGACGTTAGGATTGTTAGGAACGTTAACCTGCATTTTAGTTACTAACAAAACTGCAAATAATAATAGTAATAATAATAATAAAAATAGAATTTTTTTTAGAAAAAATAGAGAACCATGTGTATGTTTGCATGTGTATTTTAGTGTGTTTGCGTGTCTGTGAGTGTGTTTATGTCGTATGTGTTGGTGTTTGCATGTGTGTCTGTTCATGTGTTTGTGTTTTTATGAGTATGTATTTGTACGTTTGTGTATGTGTGTATCAAGTAGGTACATGTATGAATGTGCGAGTGTTTGCATGTGTGTAGGCCTATGCATGTCCATGTGTTTGTTTTTATAAGCATGCATTTGTAAGTTTGTGTATGTGTATGTGCGTGTTTCTGTGTCTTTCTGTATCCGTCTACAGACGCGCGTTCGTGTTTGCGTGCGTGTTTTCGGAAACAAGGGGCTAGAGAGCCCGAATATCTGCCCCGAATCCGCTATCAACCAAACTATGACCCATAAATATCAGTACTACAACCCCTACCTCAAAGTATTAACTGCAGAAAATGGTACCGTTCAATGCTAATTTTCGGTATAACCAGATGTTTTTACAACAACCCTAGTTTCGCACAAAATGTGAGTACTTTTTTTTACAGGTACCCCATATATGTTCCAAGTACAAGGCTACTTGACACAGTGGTACTAGATGAAATAAAATTGTATACATATTTTTTTGCCCAGATGAAACTATTTTTGTTTACAACCAACTCACTATTATCACTAATCACAGGACTTGTGGTGTTCACTTCTCTATAAAAGTTTGATGCACCTCGCACTTTGACCCAGCCGGAAGTTATTTGGTTTAGTACTACCTAAAGCACCATGTTCACAGTGCAGAGGGGTATTGTCAGTATGTTTGTGAAGGGATGTTCCACAATGAAGATCGAAAGTATAAAGGTATGTAATATAAATTATAAGTAATCTGTATTTAGCAACCACAATTATGGGTTTTACATAACTTGAAAGGACTGTAGTAGCCAGCAGTTTGGATTGATGGGTATGTGGGGTGGGCACCCATTTCCCCCCAGTGTTTTATATGTGCAGGGGGTGGAACTGGTGGGGAATCCGATGGGAGTGGGGGTGGGCAACCAACATTTTAGAAAACAAACTTATAAAGGCAAACAAATTCCTGACTGGGGATGGAGCATTGCCCCACCCCCACCCCCACCCATCCTCACACACACTTTCCAACCCCCTGCGGCAAATGATAATCTTCTTAAGATAATTTTTTAAAGGCTAAAAGTTGAGTTTTACAGTATCACTGATAATGTTTAAAATTATATCTTATAACAATAAATAATTACTCAGTATATAACAGCAATCTCAGTATATTGCATGAATAAAATAAAAAAAAGCCTGCTGAATGTTGTCAATTGTGATTCAGTTTGTTAACATCTTTTTTCAACTACACGAAGAGAGTAGGGCACACAATACTGCTGTCCTAAAGAAAATGGGAGAAGAAGCTACCCCAGGGACAACATAATAATTATAATTTAATTACAACAATTTGTAATAAAACTACAAGTCCACGATTTCAATTTGTTTCGACCCTTTCTGTCAGTTTCCTCCGACTGTCGTCTGAGCTTTCCACACCATCGCCTACCTGTCTCAACTTCCTCCACGGCGTGTTTCCCTACACCCACCTGGCATCCTCGTTCTCTGCCTCTAATAAAGCTGGTCTGATCCACGGCACTAACTAACGACCACCGGTAGTAGGGGTGCATAGTAGGTGGTTACAAGTGCCTCTTAACAATCCCCGAAGTGGTCAGACTAAGTCCACAGCTAAAAGCTGATGGGGAATGGCAGGTGTGTGGCACAGAAAGCCCCAAGAGACAAGCACCTGTCGCGATTGGAGAGACAAGGACTGAGATGTGGAGGTGGACACCGAAAGAAGTTGAAAGGTAGGAGGAGTTGCCAGATCGGGAAGAAATGAGATGGAATTCAAAGGAAAGAAAGAAAAAGGGCAGTGAGATCAAATTTAAAAAACCCAGCAACAACAACAACAAACAAACAAATGAAAAAATCAAACAACTAAAACAAGTTCTGTGTCCTTCTTTTGTGTTGTTATTATTGTTTGTATGATATAACATGTTTTTAAACTGCAATTCCTTTTTTAACGAAATTCGGTCGCGGGCCATTCAAAAGTTGTACGGGCGAGACAAAGTGTTACTGTGAGTGGCCCGATTGGCCAGTCAAAACAAATCCCAAGTGCATACCCTGCATTCCAATCTGTCCCTGATAGGAAACCGAGAAAGGTCAGAGTTCACCCCATGAGGGTCGTGTTTGAAACATAAGTGGAGAGGACATATTATTTCTTTCCATACCATTATCATGTTCAGGTATCACCATGGCAACAGTCAAACAACTGTCACAGTGAACCAGACACACACATTACCTATAAGACTACACAACACGGGCATAACAGATAAAATAGTGGACAAAACCACAATGCAATTCTATTATAAATAGTAGAAAATATTCAACAAAACAAGCGTTCATTTGCTCATGTTAGGACAAGCGAATCTGTGTAGTATGTTTACACTAATGAATAATTTAGTTTGTCTTGTTTAATGTATTAATCATCGGCTATTGGAAGAAAGGAAATGCTTTATTTAACGACGCATTCAACACATTTTATTTACGGTTATATGGCGTCAGAAATATGGTTAAGGACCACACATATATTGAGAGAGAAAACCCACTGTCGCCACTTCATGAGCTACTCTTTTCGATTAACAGCAAGAGATTTTTTATATGCACCATCCCACAGACAGTGTAGTACATACCACGGCCTTTGATATGCCAGTCGTGGTGCACTGGCTGAAACAAACCGAACCCACAATTGTCTTCATTCCATTGGCTTTCATATGCAACATTTGAATAAATAATATTTGGCCACCACTAATGTATGATGCATCCATGACATTAATATACCTAGTGACGTTATTTTATTCAAGTTAGTTAAGCAATAACGCGATTTTTTTTTCTTTACAGAGGCACTCCAAAAGTGTAACTTTAATAGTAATATAAGCGTAATGCAGAACGACAGCCAGTCTTAATGTGGGTAGCAGACGTTTTGTCCCCGAACCAGTTCGCCACAAATCAGTTCGACCCCACTACATGCATATGATGAAATAGTGCTCATCTGGCTATGTGTCTACATAAACATCATACTGGTCCAAAGTTTGTTTGTCACTTTATTGCTAATCTGTAGGTGGGAGTCTTAAACTGTAATATAATATGTGCTAATAAAGTGGGTTTTTAAAGGGGTTTTTGCGAACCTATTAATGATTTTTAGTGTGTTTTTGTGGGTGAGAGGGAAGTTCCAATTCACATATAAATGATTATATACTCATTTGTATTGTCATTTTGCAAATATATGTCAAACATGACATTTTTCGCACTGGTTAAAATTACTTTTATGAAAATGGTGTTTTCGCGTGCTTTAAATTATTGTTTTGAAAAGGGCGTTCGCGCGCATAAAAAAATGAAAATATCAGAAAATTCGGAAAAATATTTCCATTAGGTTGGTCGCCCTGTAGAGGGAGGGGGAGGAGCGGAACGTAGCCCAGTGATAAAGTGTTCGCTTGATGCGCAATCGGGCTAGGATCGATCCTCGTTGGTGGGCCCATTGAGCTATCTTTCGTCCCAGCCAGTGCATCACGACTGGTATATCAAAGGTCGTGGTATGTGCTATTCTGCCTGTGGAATGGTGTATATAAAAGATCCCTTGCTACTATTGAAAACAAAATGTAGCGGTTTTCCTCGTTAAGACTAGACGTCAAAATGACCAAATGTTTGTCATCCAATAGCTGATGATTAATAAATCTAAACAAAACAAACTTCTTCTCCTCGTATAGAAACCTGTCTCGACCTGGCAACTAAAATAAATCCAGTAAGCATTTGATTTTATCGTGCACAGTCAAAATATGATTGCCTTGAGAAAGGGGTAATGTATCAAAACAGGCAGTAACAGGGACAACCGGCCTCGGTGGCGCAGTGGTTAAGCCATCGGACTACAGGCTGGTAGGTACTGGGTTCGGATCACAGTCGAGGCATGGGATTTTTAATCCAGATACCGACTCCAAACCCTGATTGAGTGCTCCGCGAGGTTCAGTGGGTAGGTGTAAACCACTTGTACCGACCAGTGATCCATAACTGGTTCAACAAAGGTCATGGTTTGTGCTATCCTGCCTGTAGGAAGCGAAAATAAAAGATCCCTTGCTGCCTATCGTAAAAGAGTAGCCTATGTGGCGACAGCGGGTTTCCTCTATAAAAAAAAAACAGTGTCAGAATGACCATATGTTTGACGTCCAATAGCCGATGATAAGATAAAAAATCAATGTGCTCTAGTGGCGTCGTTAAATACAACAAACTTTACTCTTTTTTTTTAACAGGGACATGTATGGGAGTCGTGCAATGCTATTATTAATTTCCCATGTTGGCCATGAACAAAAATCATTATGAGCATTCGTCACACACACCCTCTCTCTCTCTCTCTCTCTCTCTCTCTCTCTCTCTCTCTCTCACACACACACACACTCTCTCTCACACACACACGCTCTCTCTCTCTCTCTCTCACACTCGCTCTCTCTCTCTTTCTCTCTCTCTCACACACACACACACACACTCGCTCTCTCTCTCTCTCTTTCTCACACACTCGCTCTCTTTCTCTCTCTCTCACACACACTCGCTCACTCACTCTCTCTCTCTCTCTCTCTCTCTCTCTCTCTCTCTCTCTCTCTCTCTCTCTCTCTCTCTCTCTCTCTCTCTCTCTCTCACACTCGCTCTCTCTCTCTCTCTCTCTCTCTCTCTCTCTCTCTCTCTCTCTCTCTCTCTCTCTCTCTCTCTCTCTCTCTCTCTCTCTCTCTCTCTCTCTCTCTCTCTCGTTCATTCATTCATCTTTCTCATCTATCACCCTCTGCCTATCATTCTCATTATCTTAATATAAAAAAACACTTTATTTTTAACTGCAAACAGTTTATTTTTATGATACTCATAACATCAAGTGGAAACAAATTTAAAAAAAAGAAAACAAAAATAAATATTTTTGCGCATTTTAGGCTATCGGAATTTCATCCACGACACATTACTAATCAATAACGTATATAGTTCATCAAGATAAACGTCTCAGAGTTTCTTATTAAATGCGCTTATAGTGGCCGGCGGGAATATTCGAGATTTTGTTCGTAACTGAAAACAGGATTAATGCAGGATTACTATTTGGACAAACTGTCTATTTACACGTAAAACGTAACTCGGGAAGTTTTCTTTGTACAGTAAGTGTTTATATTTATTGGTACATCTGATATTTCGCCACGAAATAACTAATTCCATGATTGTATCGACTCGGGAAGTTTTCTATCTCGATCGATCGACTTACTATCTCGATCGATCGACTTTCGAACACGAGGCTTTCCGTCAAGATAGTCGACTGGAATACCGTTATAGGTTATACTATACCATATAAAACCCATAGGCAATAACGTTAACGTTTGTGGTTAAAAACACAATATGCAATACATCAACTAAACTATGACATTCATCTAGGTAATCATCCAACATATAAATACAGGCCACGACATGTACAGGTCATTCCCCCCCCCCCCCCCCCCCCCCCCCCCCAAATTGGAAAAGAACTAATCCCCATTCCCTTTGCTCTATGAATTTGGTCGGGATAATGTGAGCAGGTATGTATACACTGTACTAAAAGCCACCCACTGTTCACATCTCTCAAGTGCACCCACTGATGCAATAGCTATGGCAACTACGTCTGTATCTGTAGCAGATAGCATGATCCATATGTAGCTTTGCTGATATACATCGAATATGGAGGGGCATGTTGAAGCCCAAAATGTCCCAATTGGGACATCTTTGGCCGGTGCGGGGGAGGCCTCCTACCAGGCAAACCTAACTAACTGTCGAGACCACCTTCGCCCTAACGCATCCTGAAGGAGAGGAATGGTGATGTTTATGAACAGTCCGCCATTCGTTCATCTGAAGGAGCAGGTGGGTGAAACGCATGATGATCTCCAGATGGTGAAGTTGTTACATTGAAGATGTTGTTGTTGAACTTCCGAGGTGACCCATAAAGTTCCAAGAGCATTCGTGAGCTTACTATCTGTGGATGGGCCACCTATACGGATGACCACTTAAGATCATTGTTATATAAAAATCCAGCAGTACACGAAGAACCACAAATCGTTTGACGCGGTTACGGTTAAGAACCACACAGATATTGAGATCTAAAAAACCCGCTGTCGCAACTTCATAGGCTATTCTTTTTCGATTAGCAGCAATGGATATTTTATATGCAACATTCCATAGACAGGATAGCACATACCACGGCCTATGATGTACCAGTCGTGGTGCACTGGCTGAAGCGAGAAATAATTAAGGTTCAAGCACGCTATCCTGGATACACATCTCAGATATCTGGGCTGTCTGTCCAGAACAGTGGGTTAGTTGGTTTGTTAGTGGTTAGTGAGAGAGAAGAGGGTGTAGTGGCCTTACACCTACACATTGAGACCTTAAGAACTCGCTCTGGGTTGGAGCCGGTACCGGGCTGTGAACCCTGAACCTACCAGCCTGTAGTCCGATGGCTTAACCACTGCGCCACTGAGGCCGGTTGCTAGCAACAATTAGTTTATTCAACTTACATGGCCTCTTAATTAAGTACAAACATCACAGAGTTTATATTGAGCTTGAATTTAAACAGAATCGAGAACCAGTTAAATAGTTCTTTAACGTTGGTGCTGTTTGTTGTCGCTGAACGCATCCCTATTTCACGTGGATGACAAGAACTGTATATGTTTTTTTGCTGTCTGTAATTTTGAATAATAATAAGGCACACAATATTTAACTTTATTGTTGATAGTTATATTGGTTTGCAAATTTTATATAACGAATAACCCGTTAGTTACTTCGTTTAGCACTTTAAAAAATAGTGTATGCAATTGTGTACTGTTATAATATGCCAAAGGTGTAAACGAATTGGCTAATATCACTTCAAAAAGAAACCAATAAAGCCAAATATTATGTTTATTATAACTGGCATAATATCTTTAAGTGAAGTTATACATTACATATTATTCACGCCTCATTGGTGTATACCTATTATACACAAACGCACGAGCACACACACACACACACACACCCACACACACACACACACACACAAATTGACATTAAATTCGGTTTATTATCCAACTAAATATGTTTAGTATACATCTTTGGAGTAAAAAACAAAAGCGTAACTGAATTTGATGATATGAAATATTTACAGTTTCAGTGAATCAAATTTTTTTTTACACTAAATTGCGGTTGTATTGTTTTCTGTTTGTTTTGGTTTATTTTGTGTTTGTTTGTTTCTATTGTGTAGATTCCTATATTTTTTACTCAATCACACACACACACACACACACACACACACACACACACACACACACACACACACCCCAATGTCTACATTTGATATGCGGTGTACACTTGAAGTTGAAACCGGTACAGGGTAAAATACAGACTGCGATTTTCAACTAAAACGAAGGTTACTAACAAAAATACTCTTTAAATCATAAATACCATGTGACACCTTATTTTGTTGCAGGTAGATTAAAACTATATGAGGCGACATACTTTTTATGTCGGTGGGCCCATTGGGCTATTTCTTTCCAGCCAGTGTTCCACAACTGGTGTGACAAACTATCCTATCTGTAGGATGTTGTCTGTATGAAAGGTCCCCTGCTGCTAATCGAAAAGAATAGCTCATGGCGTGATGGAGGCGAGTTTTCTCTTTCATCATTTGCGACGCCATATAACCCCCATTATAATGTGTTGCGTGCGTCGTTAAAGAAGACAGTTCTTCTTTCCTTCAGTTAGGTCTCGCTTGGTTTCCTTTGGACAGCGAAGTCACCAAAAGTAGAATAACAAAATATGAATATGAATACGAGTAAATGTATATGGAAACTGTGTGCTCTTTGTACTCTCAGCTATAATTTTCCGTCAGCCATATAGCTTGTCACAGTCTAGCGACTTCCTAGTATAAACAAAGTAGTTATTTTAGGTTACCAGCACGCCTGTGACGAAGACAGACATTCGAAAAGGGGTGTGTGAACGGTTAAGCGTTAAATGTCGACAGTACATAACAAATATACTGATGGAAAGAAATAAGGGAACACAATTGTAGACAAAATTTAATTAACAACTAGCGTAGTAATGTTTGTATTTCATACCAAGTTGTAATGTGGGATTGAATGTCTGTAGTGTAGTGTCTATATGTTCCCAGTCAACCTCTGACAGTATGAATTGATTTTTGATGCAGTCATTATTTCATGTTGCTATCTGTGTGATCGTTTATTTCTTTCCATCAGAATACTATTAGCATATTTTGTATTTTTACATCGTTTTAGATGAAGTGACGGTCTGTTTATCACGACTTATTTAGAACATAACAGAAGCACTGTATAGTATTAGTTATGTCTATTTAGTACCTATAGAGAATGATATAATGGGAATGTATATTGTAATGTTGTTGTGACTCTCCCCCCCCCCCCCCCTTAAAAAAAAGAGGAAAAAAGTGGGGAAAACTCACACACACACACACAAACACACAATACATACATACATACATACAATTGTGTCTGGATAGCTCAGAACGCATCGTGGTTAGTCTGCAATTTGCGGGCGATTCGGTGCCACAGGTTCGAGTCCCAGCAACGGCAAGGGACAATTTGTAAGGCCAAGATTTAATTACCCCTTGCGCCAGTGAGTTAATATCTATGTATGTAACAGTCATGTAACTAAACGTGTTATGGCGACACTACAGAATTGACGTATGCATTCATAATCATAAAACAAAAAATGCTTAATAGAGCAACTTGACACTGAAAGCTATGCAGCGTTCTGGAAAAAAACAAAGTCATGTACTAGTTGACAGAGACAGAGACAAGAGAGAGACAGACAGACGAAGAAGGGAGATATCACACACATATACCAGTGATCAAAACATATTTTTGTGAAAGAAGAACCGGGATATCAACATGTGGGATGCTAGACAAGTACGACTTATAAATATAAGTGAAAGTCAACATTAATGTATCGCCATAACTGGGACATAGCTAAATATTCACACGCAAACACATTTTCATAACCAGATACACATACAGGCACGTATGAACACACAAACATACATGCATGCATGCATGCTTGCATCCATCCATCCGAGACAGAGCGTATACCAGTGGTAAATAGTTCGCCTGATACGCGGTCTGTCTAGGATCGATCCCCGTCGGTGGACCCATTGGACTATATATCGTTCCAGCCAGTGCGTCACGAGTTGTATATCAAAGACCGTGGTATGTGCTATCTAGTCTATGGGATATTGCATACAAAAGATCCCTTGCTACTAATGTGTGAGAACTGTAGCGGGTTTCCTCTCTAAAACTCTAGCCGATGATTAATAAATCAATTAATATGTTCTTGTGGTGTCGTTAAACAAAACAAACTTTAAACCATCCATCGATCCATCCATACGTACGTACTTAACTACGTACCAACCACCCACCTACCTGCCTACATCCAATCATCCATACATACATGCATATACATAGATAGTAGATACACGTACAAACATACATGTACATACAAAGTATATACATATTTACACAACATATTTCATAGTATTTCCTATGATATGCCATTCATGAATCACTGGTTGGAATAGGAAAACTCAATAGCTTCACCCAGATAATTGACCCTTCATTGTATTCCATTTCAAACAAACGGATTGTAACCGAGCGAAAATCCCACTCGTTTGGGCAGGCACACCTTCAAAATGTCCACATGCCTTTAAATGGTGTAACCAGAGCCCCACGTCTGGTATATCACAATATTTTGTATGTGCCGTTCTTTCTTTGGGAAAGTGCATATAAAAGACCCTTTGCTGCTAATGGCAAAATGTGACAGGTTTCCTCTCAAAGACTACCTGTCAGAATTGCCAATTGTTTGACATCCAATAGCCGATTATTAATTCATTAATGTGCTCTAGGGGTGTCGTTAAACAAAAAACTATTTGAACGATTTAAGCAAATGTAACAAAAGTATATGGCATCTCTTGGCCCAAGAAGATGTCCCAAGGACATTTTGGGCCGAGCACTGCCCAAGATGCCCCATTTGGGACATTTTGGGCTTCAACATGCCTCTCCATATTCGATACATATCAGCAAAGCTACATATGGATCATGATATTTGCTACAGATACAGACGTAGTTGCCTTAACTATTGCAACAGTGGGTGTACTTGAGATATGTGAACAGTGGGTGGCTTTTAGTACAGTGTATATATACCTGCTCACCTCACCCCGACCAAATTGGTAGGGCAAAGGGAATGGTGATTAGTTCTTCTCCAATTTGAGAAAGGAAAAATGTGGTAGCCTGTATTTATGTGATGGATGAATGTTATAGTTTTGTTGATATATTGCATATAGTGTTTTTAACCACAAACGTTAACGTTGTTGCTTACGGGATTTTATATGGCATAGTATAACCTATAACGGTATCCCAGTCGCCTATCTTGACGCAAAGCCTGGAGTTCGAAAGTCGATCGATCAAGATAGTAAGTCGATTGATCGAGATAGTAAGTCAATCGATCGAAATAGCAAGCTGATCGATCGAGTAGTAACTCGATCAATCAAGATAGTAAGTCGATCGATTGAGATGGTAAGTCGATCGATCGAGATAGTAAGTCGATCAATCAAGATAGTAAGTCGATCGATCGAGATATTAAATCGATCGATCGAGAAAAATAATTTGATGTGATGTCCTTTCCCAGCCACCGTATATATGGGAGTCGTGCAATGCTATTAATTTCCCATGTTGGCCATGAACAAAAATCATTATGAGCATTCGTCACACACACACACACACACACACACACACACACTCTCTCTCTCTCTCTCTCTCTCTCTCTCTCTCTCTCTCTCTCTCTCTCTCTCTCTCTCTCTCTCACACACACTCGTTCATTCACTCATCTTTCTCATCTATCACCCTCTGCCTATCATTATCATTATTTTAATATACAAAACTTTTATTTTTAAATGCAAAGGGTTTATTTTTATCATACTCATAACATAAAGTAAAAAAAAAAAAAAAAAAAAAAAAAAATATATATATATATATATATATATATATATATATATATATTTGCGCATTTTAGGCCATCGGAATTTCATCCACGGCACATTACTAATCAATAACGTATATAGTTCATCAAGATAAACGTCTCAGAGTTTCTTATTAAACGTGCTTATAATGGCCGGCGGGAATATTCGAGATTTTGTTCGTAACTGAAAATTGGATTAATGCAGGATTACTATTTGGACAAACTGTCTATTTACACGTAAAATCTCGGGAAGTTTTCTTTATACAGTAAGTGTTTATATTTATTGGTACATCTCATATTTCGCCACGAAATAATTAATTCCATGATTGTATCGATTCCGCCTGAAATCTGGGCGGAAAGTGCACGCTTGTTTCGGCCACTGAAGTTGTAAACATCGCAGGTCCAATGTCAAAATGTTAAAAAACGGATCGTAGATGTTTACCTTGGTGAACTATAACGTATAGTACAAACTCAACACGACTGAACAAGGAAGTAGGCTGAATCTAGGTTGCGGAATATCTTATTTTAAACTACAGCAGCAGATGCAAATACAAATATTTATATAAATTTGAAAACTTACAGTTTCCTTTTAGAATAATAACTCTCTGAAAATGAATGTCAAATGACACCTCGGCCAACTCAGGGAAGCTTTTCCGATGGTTTCGATTGCTCCAGCCAATGATTCGTTAGCAATAGGTTGCATGGTACGGCATCCCCCCCCCCCCCCCCCCCAACACACCACACACACACACTTTGAAAAGCCGTCCTACGGGCCTGCCAACAAAGAGAGTTCCGTGTCAAAGTTCGAGGTGTACCGTCAAATGTTTACGGAGTAAAATCAGCTGTGGCTGTGATTGGTAGTACTAATAATATGTAACATTGATTATTTGTGCAAACACTTTTATCCACTGACAATAAACAAATAAACTTTTATTTGTTATATAGTTGTTATGCAGTATACACCAGAGGTTGAAACTAATGAACGGTACCATTAACAATGGAACTGCAATTTTCAGTAAAAACAACGGTTGCTAATAAAAACATCAATTAAATTTCCAAAATGGTATGTGACCCCCCGTTTTCTTGCAGGTAGATTACATGTGCGGTGCGACACTTTTTATTGATGTACTTCCTGGATGTGTTGATACGCTGCTTATATCAGTTTTATTAGTAAATGTTAACATTATTGGCAATAGCAATTGATTTGGTCTATTAGAACCTGTACTGGTTCCCGGCTATTTATAAGTGAAAGGCATATAAGTAAGAACTTCCTGTCTTGGACAAAGGGGCCGGCTCGTGTGCCCACGACAGGCGTGCGCTACAACAGCTTGTTCTGAATGTGCACGTAAAACCTTATGACCTGACCTGACCTAAGTAAGAACTATATTGGTGGGTGGGGGGGGGGGGGGGGGGATATGTGTTTTCTAACAACTACCTCACCCAACCCCTCCAAATACAACTTGTACCTATAAACAAAAATATATACCTCGTATGTGTCGACTACAATGGCAAATCATACGTAAATTTATTTCGTGTCAGGACCAAATATTTAGTAAATAAATGAAAACAGTAAGTATGTTTACGTCTGAATTTTCCCAAAATTGATTTTGACTAGTGACGAGTCATAAGTAGACGAATAAACACAGTTTTGAGTACATAAAGACAGGTACCACTCACAAAGGGTATCCTGCACTCTATAAATATCAGCAACCGTTCTGGAAGTCAATATGTAAGTCAAAGACCGCGATAGAAGAAAACCTATATTGGTGAAAAAAACCGGCCTCGGTGGAGTCGCGGTAGGCCATCGGTCTACAGGCTGGTAGGTACTGGGTTCGGATCCTAGTCGAGGCATGGGATTTTTAATCCAGATACCGACTCCAAACCCTGAGTGGGTGTTCCGTAAGGCTCAATGGGTAGGTGTAAACCACTTTCACCGACCAGTGATCCATAACTGGTTCAACAAAGGCCATGGTTTGTGCTATCCTGCCTGTGGGAAGCGCAAATAAAAGATCCCTTGCTGCTAATCGGAAGAGTAGCCCATGTAGTGGCGACAGCGGGTTTCCTCTCAAAATCTGTGTGGTCCTTAACCATATGTCTGACGCCATATAATCGTAAATAAAATGTGTTGAGTGCGTAAATAAATCATTTCTTTCAATCTTTCTTTCTTTGGTGAAAAAAATTACATATGTTTTCTGACATCTACCTCACCCCAACCCTCCAAATACAACTTGTACATATAAACAAAAAATATATATCTCGTATGTGTCGACTACAATGGCAAATCATACGTACATTTATTTCGTGTCAGGACCAAATATTTAGTAAATAAAAGAACAAAATAAGTATTTTTAGGTCTGAATTTTCCCAAAATCGATTTTGACTAGTGATGAGTCATAAGTAGACGAATAAACACAGTTTTGGGTACATAAAGACAGGTACCACTCACAAAGGGTATCCTCCACTCTATAAATATCAGCAACCGTTCTGGAAGTCAGTATGTAAGTCAAAGACCGCGATAGAAGAAAACACTATATTGGTGAAAAAAAATGAGATATGTTTTCTGACATCTACCTCACCCCAACCCTCCAAATACAACTTGTACATATACACAAAAAATATATATCTTGTATGTGTTGACTACAATGGCAAATCATACGTACATTTATTTCGTCTCTGGACCAAATATTGTGTAAATAAATGAAAAACAACTATTTTGGAGGCCGAATTCTCCTAGAATGATTTTTGACGAGTGATGAGACATAAGTAGCCGAATAAACACAGTCCGTAGTACTTAACGGATAGGGACCACTCACACAGAGTATAAGCGACTCTATAAATATCAGAACCCTTTGTGGACGTCAGTATATAAGTCGATGACCCCCACAGAAGAAAGCACTATATTGGTGGGGGGAAAAAAATCTTTTCTGACATTTATCTCACCCCTCCAAATACCACTGGTACATACGAACAGAAATACCTGTATTTATGTATCTCAAGAGACAAATGTCAATATATTTGGCCCATAAAGTATAAAACTTGTAGGTAAGCCCATTTGAACCGGCACTTTCATTACTTTATCCGATTAAATATTTGAACGTTTAAAGGGACACACCCTACTTACGGCTATTTGTTAACCATTACGGCGTTGTTTTTCGGTATTAAACCCCATTTTTCACAAATAAAATTGCACTTTACTTACATTTTATTATTTAGAATACACATTTCCATTCACCTGAAGTGCTTTTTGGTAATCCTGATGTTTGTAAAACCACGAAATGCATTTTTTGATTTTTTTTCACAAGACGTTCTGTCGAGAAAAAACCGTTAAGCAAGCGAGGTCCAATCTATTTTAATGTCACAGACATTGGTATATCACGTGACCGTTATCATTTTGGTTCGGTTTGTTTTCTCGTGCACGGTTCGCGCAATCAACATCCGATTTGTTGTTGTTCATTTGTGAGATTTTTCTTCACAGTTCGTGAACATTTTCACTAACAATAAAGTTCAGACAAGTAAGTGTCTCAATACAAAACGTTACAAACCCTTAAAACCAATAATTTTGCTAAGTCTTACGATATCTGGAGAGGGGATACAACCAGGACAGAACAGTTGGAACATGTCCAGGAGAGGTGAAAAGAACGCACCCCCAAGTCTGTGAAATTTGTCGTGACGTAGGCATTGTTGTGCTTCTACCGGTGACATCAGAATACTAACTTTCAAAATTATTTCAAGCAATTGGGACATGGGGATTCCCATGGTATTTATCGATATAAAACCTGCTTTTTCACTCCATTTGATAAAAACGTGATCTAAGTGTGTTACAGGTTTGTAGATTAACCAAATTATAATTTATTTTCGCTAGATGGAACTAGGGTGTGCGGCTTTAACAATTCATCGTAAGTAATTTCACCTTCAATATATTTAACATTTTCCACTGAATAATCCTTATTGTTTAATTAAAAACTGAACTTATTTCCCGTGGACAACTGATGATAGATGCCAGGAAATAGCATTTGAAGGTATCTGAATTTCAAACTTTTCGATTATATAACACTGCAAAATGATACTGATCGCTTAAAAATTACTCATTTTCAGATTTCAGATGAAAATGTCAATGGAAAAATATCGTGCCCTCCCCGTACTCACACAAAGAACTGTGTGCTTTCTGTGGTATCACTATCAAACCACAATGGAACGACCGCCGGTAGTAGGGTTGTATAGTAGGTGGTTACAAATGCCAGAAGCAACTACCGAATACTCTCCGAAGTGGTCAGACTAAGCCCACAGCTAAAAGCTGATTGGGAATGACAGGTGTGTGACAGATAGCCACAAGAGACAAGCACATGTCGCGGTTGGAGAGACAATGACCGAGATGTGGAGGTGGACAGCGAAATAAGTTGAAAGATAGGAGTTGCCAGATCGGGAAGAAATGATATGGAATTCAAAAGAGAGAAAGGAAAAGGGGGCAGTGGGATTAAAAAAACAAAAACAACATTGGAATGATTCATCCCCATTTCCTGAAATTCTGGATCCGTCCCTAAATTTCGTGCTGTACTAAAATTTGACTCAACGTGATAAAAACACCGTAGCGTAATCAATATGCACACAAATGTTGGACAAGTATGACAATTGTATCTAACAAAAGAGCTCAGCGAGTTATTCTTTTTCAGGAACCAACTGAAATGTCCTAGCATTTTTCTCCACCTCAGTACATTACATTACAATCTGTCCCGGAGATGAAACCGAGAAAGGTCAGAGTTCACCCGATGAGGTTCGTGTTTGAAACATAAATGGCGAGAAAATATTGTTTCCATACCATTATATGTTCTCTGTCAAAGATCAGGTATCACCATGGCAACAGTCAAACAACTGTCACAGTGAACCAGACACAAACATTACCTATAAGATCACATTACACAGGCTTAACAGATAAGATAGTGGACAAAAACACAATGCAATACTGTTAAGGACCACACGGATATTGAGAGAGGAAACCTGCTGTCGCCACTTCATAGGCTACTCATTTTCAATTAGCAGCAAGGGATCTTTTATATGTACCATCCCACACAGGACAGAACATACCACGGCCTTTGGTATAACAGTCGTTGTGCACTGGCTGGAACGAGAAATAGCCCAATGGGCCCACCGGCGGGGATTGATCCCACACAGACCGCGCATCTGGCGAGCGCTTTACCACTGTGATATCTCCCGTCCGAATAAGTGAGGAATAACTGATATGTATACAGATGCAAACAGTTTATTTTTATCATACTCATAACATCAAGTGGAAACAAATAAGAAGAAAAAAAAAAAATATATATATATATATATATAAATAAATATATATATTGCACTTTTGTCCTACGCTATTACTCCGTTTCACGCCCTTCGACGATCTTCAGATAGCTGGCACTGGTGAAAAGATTGCAGGGTTTGAGTTTACTGGTGTGACGGCATTTTGAGATGAGCTCAGTCCTTTTGTTGAGATTGTTTTTGTCTCTTGTTTGTAGGATGGCGAGCTTTTCCTCAATGCACAGGTTGCATTGGCCGGAGTTTCGTTTGTACGTGTTCGACTGTTTGATAATTTGCCAGCTTATTTCATAATTTGTTCGCTGTTTTTTTATTTCCCAGACATGTTTAGATAGCTCGGTTTCTTTCGAGTATTTTTCGTGTTTGAACGATTTCGTGTGATTGTTGTATCGTTGTTTGAAATTACCGCCAGATAGACCGATGTATGTTTTTGACGTTGCGCCAGTTGTTACGCTTGCTTTGTATACTATCGAACTTGCTTGGCATTGTCCGTTGAGTGGGCAGTTTTCTTTATTTCTGCAGTTGCAATTTTCTTTTGGTGTTGCGCTGACTGAATCTTTAATAATTTTAGAGTTGTGGTTTTTGATTAATGTGCCGATGTTTTTCATGCAACTGTAGCTGATTTTGACGTTATTTTTGTTGAATATTTTGTGGTATTTGTGTGTGGAGGGGAAATGTTTGGATATTAATTTTATGAATAATTGTCCGATGTTTGTTTTCACAGCTTTGTTGTATGGTGGGTTGAACCATATGATTTTCCTGCTTCTGTTCTTTCTTTTTTTGTTTTGTGTTGTGTTGATTCCTGTTTGTGTGTATAGTATGCGTTCTGTGTAGTTGCTTTCCTTTAGTGCTTTGTCGTACGTGGGTGCGGCTTCCGTGAAATCTTCTTCGTTGGATGATAGTATTGAGATTCGCTTGCCGATTGATGCGGGTATCTGTTTTATAATGCTGGGTGGGTGGTTTGAGTGTATATTTATGTACACCGGGTCGTTGTTGGGTTTTCTGTAAGGTTTGTATTTTCCTGTATGTAAGTTTAGTGTGACGTCGAGGAAGTTAACACATTTTAGGTTGGTTTGTGTTGTTATTTTAAGGCCAAATTGTTCGAAAATTTGTACGAGTATTTTTCTTGTTCGGTCTGCTTGGCTTCCTGAGCAGTTTCTGAGTACTACGAGTCCGTCGTCTCTATATAGACCGGTATTTGCGTTGTTGATTGTTTTTCGTATCGTTTCTAGAATTAGAAGGCCAACAAGTTCGCACACTTCAGCACCGTCGTAACTGCCCATTGTGACATCAAATGCGTTTTGGGTGTTTCTTTTCACCCATGGTTTACCATCGTTGTCGAAGAGTAAAGATTTTCTTGCATGCATTATTGTTTTGTGCTCCTTTTCCGTGATATTTGTGTATTGTTTTGCCCAGTTTAGTAATTTTTCGAGCAGTTCTTTTGTTATTGTTGGGTAGAAGTCCACAATGTCGAAAATGAGGAACGATAGGTTTTGTTTTTCATGCAGTGCTGAAAACCATTCAAGCACGGAAGAAGTGTTTCTCCATTGGTTGACTGTTAAGTTTTGTCTTACGGCTGTGTTTATTATCTGAAGATCGTCGAAGGGCGTGAAACTCGGAGTAATAGCGTAGGACAAAAGTGCAATATATATATTTATTGCATACTCTACTCTCTCTTAAAGTATTGAGCACCTTTCAAGTCTTTAATGATAACCACCAGTATTCTATATATATATATATATATATATATATATATATATTTATTTTTTATTTTATTTTTTTGCACATTTTAGGCTGTCGGAATTTCATCCACGACACATTACTAATCAATAACGTATAGTACAAACTCAACACGATTGAGCAAGGAAGTAAATCTAGGTTGTGCAATATCTTATTTTAAACTGCAGCAGCAGATGTTAGACGGTTAAATCAAACTAAGTGGCAAATACAGATATTTATATAAATTTGAAAACTTAGTTTCCTTTTAGAATAATAACTCTCTAAAAATTAACGACAAATGACACCTTGGCCAACTCAGGGAAGCTTCTCCGATGGTTTCGGTTTTGATTGCTCCAGCCGATGATTCGTTAGCACTGGGAGGTAGAATAGGTTGCATGGTACCAACGAAGAGAGTTCCGTGTCAAAGTTCGACGTGTACGGTCAAATGTTTACGGAGTAAAATCAGCTGTGGCTGTGATTGATAGTACTAATAATATGTAACATTGATTATTTGTGCAAACACTTTTATCCACTGACAATAAACAAATAAACTTTTATTTGTTATACAGTTGCTATGCAGTATATACCAGAAGTTGAAAGTAATGGAACTACAATTTTCAGTAAAATGACGGTCGCTAATAAAAAACATGAATTAAATCTCTAAAATGGTATGTAAACACATCATCCCACTAGACAGGATAGCACATACCAGTCTTTGACATTCCAGTCGTGGTGCACTGGCTGGAATGAGAAATAGCCCAATATCAGTACTAGTTACAACTCCTACCTCAAAGTATTAACTGAAGAAAACGGTACCTTTACGGTATAACCAATGCTTTTTAAAGTTTCGCACAAAATTTGAGTACTTTTTTTTAACATGTACCCCATACATGTTTCAAGCACAAGGCTACTTGACAGAGTCGTAGTAGATGAAATAAAATTGCATACATTTTTATCCCAGATGAAACGAATTTTTTTTTACAACCAACATACTCACATTTATCACCAATCACAGTACTTGTGGTGTTGAAAATATCTATCAAAACTTTGGTGCACCTCAAACTCTGACCCAGCCGGAAATTAGTTGGTTTAGTCCAACCTGATCTCCCATACCGAGTTACATAATGATTGAACGATAGTGCTAAAATAAAATAATACTTTATATATATATTATAAATGTTGTCATGAATAAATAAGAAACATGTTTGTTGTTGTTTTTTTGTGTGTGTTTCTTTTTTTCATTTATTTCATCAAATAAACTACATAACAGTTCATTTCATTCAGTTTGAAAACAAAATACATAATCGCATTAATATAATGAGCATCATCATAAGACCATCACTAAACAGATGTTTTTGTGTCCTGTGATCGGACATTAATAAGGAATGATTGAGAGAGAGAAGGAGAAAAGAAGAAGATAGCAGCTGGTCTATAAAACGGTTGGCTGTGTTTCTGCCAGAAAGACATTTTTGGATATGAGGCTATGGTATTGAATGCAACCAGTCAGCAGGGGGTATTGGGGGGGGGGGGGGGGGGGGGGTCCCCCAGAAAGAAAATGGGTTAAGTTTAGGGTTAGGGTTAAGAAAACCATATAGTAATGATAAAGAGTCATTATTTTTTGTGAAAATGTTAACTTAAAAATAATAAACATTTGGGTATGGCGCCATACCCATTTTACCCTCTGGCAGAAAACCTGGTACTAGGTTTGGGCTATTTTATTGGTTCCAGCAAGGAGCTACGTCAATTCAATCAATTAAGTTTAATTTTTTAATTGCGATGAACCGCTCCAAATTATGCGTCAAACTTAACTTCACCCAAACTACGCAACCTGTTTCTTTTTGGACTTGATACTACAGGACAAATTCATTAGTACCAAAACTAAACCTTGCTCGCTACCGACCCTGGTCGGGCTGCTTGTGCTCCCTTGAACATGCAACCACCTCTACCATCCATCCCACCAAAAAAAAAAAAACCCTTCCCTGTCCTGGACGGAGGAGCTGGCGGAAGTCGACACCTGCACCCATGACAGGCGTGCACCACGAAAGAGACACTAACAGTAAAGGATGGTCTTATGAGACAGCACACAGAGACAGAACCATCTGGTTTGCAAAATAAAACCAGCATCCGAAAATCCCAGGTTGCTAATAGCGACGGGCTACCTGGCAACGAAGTGTGTTGGATAATACACAAAACGTGCTGTCATAACTTGTCAGACCTGCAATACAAACAAGCACAAAATTAAAAATAAGGCCCATATTCACAAAGATTTTTTTCAGCCGGGTCTAGATCTATACACTATAACAAACATGTAGCTAAAAAGCATAAGTAAAGGTTCAACCCCTGCAATTGTCCACAGCAATCGGCAATGCTGTGGACTTTTTCATTCCCCACAGCACTTTTTTTGCTGTGGACTATATTAAAAAAAAATTCCACATTGTTTATTGCCGTGGACGTTTTTTTTAATTGCAGTGGTTGAAGTTAAATAATAACATCAGATATCTGCTTTATTCTGTGAAAGTAACAATAGGAAATTCTCCTTCGGCCTGAACAGGATAAAGCAGATATCTGACGTCATTAACTAGCTATTATCTTTATCCTGCAGATAATAAAAACTAAGGGAAAAAGCTGTTATTTCTGTTATTTCAGCCACATTGGTGAAATGAGCGATTCTGTAATGTTGCTATGTGTGTGAGGTCACATAAGTGATGTCAAAGGTCATATCCTGCTAGTAGCAGTATATGACTTTGCTTTATCCGTCATCCTATTGTTAAAGGGACATTCCTGAGTTTGCTGCATTGTAAAATGTTTCCGACTAATAAAATATTTCTACGATTAAACTTACATATTAAATATATTTTCTTGTTTAGAATATCAGTGTCTGTATATTCAACAAGTTTCTGGTCGTCTTAATATTTGTTAAGAAGCCCAAACTGGATTTTGTCTTCAAATAATTTCGCACATACGAAAACAAATATTTTAGGAAATAAAATGAAATTTAACCTAGTACAAATATTAGAATGATCAGAAACATGTTTAATATACAGCCACTAATATGTTATGCAGGAAAATATATCTGATATGTAATTACAATCGTTAAAAAGTCTCTTAGTCGATAACATCTTAAAAATTGCAGCAAACTCAGGAATGTCCCTTTAATAGAAAGGCTGGTTGCAGGATAAATAGTATTAAAGTAACTCTGCACAGGATCTATGAAGGGTAAATGTTTCAATAAGAAGATTATTAAAACATTTACCCTTCAATATTAAATTTTTCAACAATTTACAGCTTAACATTAAAAACGACTTAAATTAAAATATTTACCCATTTAAATTTTTCAATTATTCATCATGATATTAAAAAAGCATCAAAGTAAAACATTTACGCTTCATTATTTAATTTTTTTAATGTCTTACAGAGTATTCAAAATTATCTACTAAAAGAGTTACCCTTCAATATTTAATTTTCTAATTATAATACAGAAGAAAATCTACAAAAAGCATCATTAAAATATTTACCTTTCAATACTGAATTTTCCAATTATTTACAGAATATTCCAAAAGCATCAAATTAAAACTTTCACACTTGATTAAAAATATTTAATTTTCCAGTAACTAACATAATATTCAAAATGATCAAAGTAAAATATTTACCCTTCAATATTTAATTTTCAAGTGATTAAAATAATATACTCTGTCAAAAAAAGAAACGCATAGGCGAAATATTCATGGAATTCTCTCTATAATACAAAGTGGCATAACTTCGTTAATTAAAATCTTATCACAGTAAAATTTGACACGAGTATGTGACAATGTTCTTGCTACGGACCGACGGCAGTGGAGGCATTTTCATCACCAAACAGCGTCACACGACGGTGCTGAAATCAGTACCTTGTGTGGCCATCAGCAGCAACAATCACTGCGCGACAGACGGCAGTGGAGGCATTTTCATCACCAAACAGCGTCACACGATGGTGCTGAAATCAGTACCTTGTGTGGCCATCAGCAGCAACAATCACTGCGCGACATCTCCTAGGCATAGACTGAATGAGTCTCTAAATCCAGGCACGTGGAATCCTAGCCCATTCTTCCTGCAGTGCATGTGACAGTTGCGGAAGCATCTGAGGCTCCGGGTCAGACTGGCATACACGTCTGTCCAGTTCGTCCCATAGATGTTCAATGGGGTTGAGATCTGGCGATCTTGATGGCACTGGCAGCACGTTAATGTTCTCATTCTGTAGGAAGTCCATTGTTACACGTGCCGTGTGCGGCCTGGAATTGTCCTGTTGAAAGAGTTCTCTCTGTTGATCCAAAATGGGAAGCATGTGACAGCGAAGAATTTTCATCCTGGTAGCATACAGCTGTCAGGTTGCCTTGTATGAACAAAAGTTCACTTCTGCCAGTGTATGAGATGGCTCCCTACAGGAAACGTGACTCATCGCTGAACCATAATCACCAACAGTTTCCCCAAGTTCCACCCCTGTACATTCGTGCACCAGCGAACACGTAAATGTTGATGTTGCAGGACGGGGCCAACATGGTTTCCTAGCCCGTAAACCAGCTTCTCGAAGTCGGTTCCGAATGGTTTGTGCAGACACCCTTCTCAAACCAGGTATGCGTCCAGCAGTGTTCGTTGCTATGGCAGTTCGGTGACGCAAGTGCAGAACCCGGATGCAGCGATCTTGTGCTGCAGCTGTTATGCGAGGTCTTCCACGTCTGGGCCGCTCTTCAGCTGATAGAAACTGCTGGTACCTGTCCCAGAGACGTGAAATGGTGCTCTGATGGACGTTCATGTGGCGTGCGACTGCTGACTGCGATTCACCTAACTGGAGGCGGCCTATTGCAATGTTTCGATTTGGCAGGCTTAGTCCTGGCATCTTGTAACTCATCTATGTCGAAATGGAAATGAGGCATCATTGCGAGCATGGCAGTTTTAAATACCTATCACTACCCCAATCTTTTTCCAGAGTTTCACGTGCATTTGCCAAAATCTGACCATTTCACGCCGATTTCCTGCAATTGTCGCACAACGTACGTTAAATTTGTTTTAGGGTGCATTTGGGCATGCTGTCCCATTCCAGGAACATTAACAAACATGGTCAGTCAGCAAAAACACAATATTTTGTAAAATCAAGCAATTTTCTTCTTTCCCTATCACCTATGTGTTTCTTTTTTGACAGAGTATATTAAAAATGATCAAAGTAAAATATTAACTAGAGCTGGTTGGTATACCATATATACCGTTTGGTATTGGTATCATGTCAATACTGATTTACCATACCGAAATTTTGGTATTGAAAAATGTTTCCCGCCATTAGTAAAGCATTAACAATATATAGAGGCTATTTCATGGGGGTTTTCGAATACGATGTTTATGTCAACGAGTGATGTGGTTTTCACACATCACTCGTTGACATAAACATCGTATTCGAAAAAAACACCATGAAATGGTCTATTTATTATATACATATTTCCTAATTTTTGACAATATCTTTTGCTTTTTGGTAATATCTTTCGCTTATCCTATCGAAAACACGTAATGTCATGATATATTTCTTCCTATGGAACTTTGCCAGAAAATTTACTTGACCATAGACTTTTAAAAAGAAATTTGAATAAAATATATCTTTATTAACATTTATTTAACAATACTGCGGTGCAAACATACCTGACAAAGCGATCCTCCAAAAACTCCCACAAAAACAAAACGAGCCGAACGCCGTTAAAATTCTTACACTTACACTCGATGACAATGAGTTTTAGATATTTTATTGTAATTGCACTTCGCATCCCTTTTTTATAGGTAGTTTTTTAAAACATTTCAAATTTTTTCAAATACGATCAGATGCATTGGTAATCATCAAATTTAAATACGAAGAAACGAGACAAAGGGAGATAATTTAATCATGCACTTTTACAAAAAAGTAAATACGATTTCTATATTTTCACTGTAGCTAAAATACAGTGAAAATATGACTTTTCACCGGATATGACTTTTTTGGTTTCCATAGATCTATACATTTCATTGCTATGTATATAATAAATATATATAATGAACGCAAAATGGGTTGGGTATATAATCAGATGAGAGCCTTGTGTATAGAATTTAATTTTATTTAGATGAAATTAGTAGGTCAACCTTAAGTCAGGCATGTATTTAAAGCCGAGTATACCGAAAATACTGCTTGATATCGGCATCGGCATCGGTTCAGTGTCAATATCGAATACCGTACCGATACCAAGATAAATCACTCCCAAAATACCGATATCGATACCGAACCTCAAATTTCAATACCGCCCAGCTCTAATATTTACCCTTCAATGTTTAATTTTCCAGTGATCAACATAATATTCAAAATGATCAAAGTAAAATATTTACCCTTCAATATTTAATTTTCCGATGATTTCTCGCACAGTTGAGATGAGTGATTCGTGGTCCTGCGGCGAGTCTAGAATTATGGTGTGCAGTTTTGTCATATACGTATCTATCGTCTCGAGTGTCGGAACTTCATTAGTGCCTGAAACAGAAAGAAAATGAAATTGTTTTTTAATACTGTACAAACTACAGTGTGCGATTTTGGTTTAAAACATTTAAGTGTCATAAGGTCTCCCTATTTGCAAATCTTCTAAATGTTTTGCATGAAATTATGGAAAAGATTGCTATTCAAAACTGGTTTCCCAGTATTTTGAGATATATGCTGACTGTCACTTCGAAGAATCAATATAATTTGTACAAATAATTTTTACGAGCCATGTGGGCTCGTATGCTAGCCAGGCTAGAGAGTCCTACATGATTTTTGCGAGCCTCAGGCTCTCCTCAAAATCACACACTGAACTATATTAAACAGCTGTTAGTAAAGCAGACTTTCGTTTTTGAAAAACCACAGAGTGCTAAAAATCGCACTCCTCAAAATGCTTACGAGGAGGTGGAAATCACACTTGTCAAAATACAGAGGAGGGAAAAATTGCACCCATCAAAATAATCCAATTAGAGGCAAGAGACTGAGAGGAATTGCACCCATGAACATGATTAAGTTTGAGGAGTAATGCTTTCTAAATTAAATATCGTAAGAGTTACAGTTTTGTGTTTTTAAAATAAATATCCTAATTTAACTAATATGATGGTTGTTCTCAGAGATGAAGGAATGGGCCATGGCAGTCTTACACAAGAAAAAGAAACACCATTAACACATGTATCTATTGCTTACGTATTTATTATATGCATATCATGTTGCATTAAAATTCTGAATCATGATAATCTGTTGACTATTTATGAATAAAGACTTGAAACTGATTTGTTTGTGCTTATTGTGTTTCATTTAAAACAAATATAATAATTTTAGTCTTCATTGCAGAATGATATGATTTCTCCATGGACACAAACCTGTGAACTGAATGTGAATAGACAATGTAACAACTATGGTATTGTTATTAATAATTCTAACTGTAAAATGTCTAATAAAACTCTCACAAAAATATTATCAGTAGGCCTACATGTATTTGTAAATCATTTAAACTAAAAAGAAATTAAGTGTAACAACCACATGACACAGGGTTATCACATTTATTATGATATCATAATATGGTTATGTACCTGCAAATTCTTTATTTAAAAATAATAAAATAATAATAATGTCATGAGAGAGAAAACGTCAACATCTATTGTTTTGTACCCAAATATAGTTAACACGTCATTTATTATACTACTGACTCGAATCTTAGCAACCCATCAAAAAAACCAACCCCAAAAACACACATCAAAATCACCCTAATGTAAATTTAATTTTAAAATATACATGCTTTACACTCGGTAAATTCGAATTACTGAGTTGAAATTAAATCGGTGTATGTTTGTTTCAGGTGCCCATCAACCGATCACATGTACTAGAAATCTGACTCTATCAAGGTCAATGTCCTTGGCTTTAAATCATGTGGTAGTATCGTGAAACACAAAGTAGAAATGTCTGCAAGTATGTCGCTATGCTATTAACAAAAACAAAACCTGCTTTACTAAATTCGTTTTTTGTTGGTGTACGCGTTTACTGTGATATCAACATGTATAAACATTATACACATCATAGAATTATTGGACAACGCACCTATTATTGTTTTTGTATGTGACCTTGTAAAAGAAATTTCATGATCATTACCTGCATTGTACGAAATTAAACACAACAAAACCGCTACTAGTAAAGTAAAGGTTGTTTGTTTTGTTTAACACCACCACTAAAGGACATTGATTATAGAGTTATTTCAAATTATTGTACACGGTATTAATCAATATACATATTTGTACATGCATAGTGATGCTTATGCACAGTAAATCAGACCAATCTAATTAAAATTAGCTCCACTATTACATGTGGATCTAACACCAGCCAGTTGGAGCTCATGTCCTCCAATCAAAAGCTTACTTGCAGAATCCTGCCAGTGTTTTAAAACTAACAACACTGCGTAGTTCCCAATGTCCAGGTAACATTTCGTCTGCAAATAATAATTTAAATATTGACCAATCACACTTCGCCTTTTATAACGTTATTTGGGAGCATACAAATTCTAAACATATCGGGCGAGTCTATTTTAGTGGCCGCAGTACAGTGAACCATACCAATACGTACGGGGTGGGTTATCAGTCTTCAATTTTACATTAAAAATTATTTATTTATTTATAATAAAAAAAAAAAAAATCAGTCTTCAGTTTTACATTACAAATTATTTATTTTATAAAATAAAACATGTTTTAAAGCATTCGTAATTCACACGAAACATGTCGTATACCCTCAGGATAATTCGGAATGTTTTCAAATTATTTTTAAATCACTGGCAGGATTCTGCAAGTACGGTTTTGATTGGTGGACATGAGCTCCAACTGGCTGGTGTTAGATCCACATGTAATAGTGGAGCTAATTTTAATTAGATTGTAAATCAGACTAACATGATTAATTTAAGTTTTCCATAATGTATTATAGATTCTTAAGTGATACATACACATTGTACATTATAATCATATTAATCATTGGAAAAATTGTTGGCTTTCAGGGTGTAATTTTAATATGTTGAGATTATATGATGCCACAAATTGAAAATATATCTTGCTGCCAAAAATAATAAAATTTTCCCATAACTGTTGACTTTTATAATAACACAAGGTATGCACACTTTAACAGCAATTTGCAGTATTTTGAAACAAAAATGTAGGAAAAGAAAAGGTATTTTGAAGAAAAGGTAGGCAAAATAAGACAAAAACCTAAAAGTAGGAAAAAGTAGGACCACTGGACAGCCCGATATATTGTAATGTAAACCGACCTGGTAGTGGAACAGTTGAGAAGTGGGTGGTCAGAGCTGTACGTAACATCTCCAGATGACTCTGTAGTGCCATGTTCGTACTCCTCTGCTGAACCGCTTCTACTTCTAGTTTCTCAATAGCCAGTTTCATGTTCTCTATGTGTTTGCTGAGAATTGCGTTCTGCTCCTCCAACTCTGTCGTCTGTTTTCGAAGTTGTCGCAACTCGTTTTCACGTGCTACATCAAAAAAAATTCAATATATTATTTATTATATACTCTTCAAAAAAAGTAGGGGAACCTGAAATATTAATGTTAATATCAACTATTAGACTGAACATACGTTTTGACCACAGACATCCTAGTAAAGAACGTTCAGGTCTGTTTATCAATACACCGAAACACATTCAATAGTTTGCACATGCATCACGCAGTTGCCCCGTTGAAGAGTATAGTACAAAATTAATATAATAATTTAAATTTTTTGTACAAGATATCAATAACTTTCTTATGCCAAACAAAATCAAGAAGTTTGCGAAATTAAATTTATTGCCCACAGTAAACAATTTCGGTGCATTAAAGTTTGATAGTTTGTTTTGTTTAACAACACCACTAGAGCACATTGATTAATTAATTATTGGCTATTGAGTGTCAAACATTTGCTAATTCTGACTTTTTCTAGTGCAGCTAGGGATCTTTTATATGCACTTTCCCACAGACAGGAAAGCACATACCACGGCCTTTGCCAGTTGCGGTGCACTGGTTGGAACGAGAGAAAAACAATCAGTTGAATGGATCCATCGAGGTGGTTTCGCTGCACTATGATGAACATCCATGGGTGCAACCATAAACAACATTTCAGTGCCCTGTGTCTTATAGTTTGTGTAAAACTGATCCAAAGGCAAAACTTTAACACTAAACTTTAACGCAAACATCTACCTATCTCGCCTTTTCAGTTCAAGAAGGCGAGACAAAAAAGAAAGAAGCAAGTAAAATAAATCCTGCAATAATAATGTGAAAAAACCTACTTTTATTATAAAGTTAAAGTATGTTTAGTTTAACGACACCACTAGAGCACACTGATTTACCTTTATTATGATCAAGAAAGTCTTCAGTGAAGATCGGAATGTCGAAGGTTCCTGACTCCTCTTCGTCGGGATTTAGCTGAAATGGTTGGTCAAATATACAGTTATCTTCCACTTTTTAATACTTAAAGGGACAGACCCTAGTTTCAACCTGTGAAAATTAACACTAACTTTATTTAATCTACAAACCTGTAACACATTTGGATAAAGTTACAATTGAGTGAAACATGAGCCTGGGACTTTGAAATGGTGCAATACCCTCTAAAAATAGACTCCTTAACTGTTACTTCTCAGACGCGCGTTTTTAAAAATATGAGAAATGCATTTTGTGATATTAAAAACACCAGGATGACCAAAAACACTTCGAATGTACGGAAATGGATAATCTAAACAATAAAATCTAAGTAAAGTATGATTTCAGTTATCAAAAACGGCTCTAAGAGTAAAAAATATGCCTTAGTGTTTAAAAACTAAGGTATGTCCCTTTAATAATAAATTAAGTATTGTCTGTTATTTCTTTTACATTCATTAGGTTATAAGCAAAAAACTTCATCTGTAAATAGTGAATTGGCGAAGCCATTCTCACATAATATAACGGATATTTAATTATCAAAAAGTAAATTTTACGTGTTTACTAGTTAACATTTGGAAACTGCAGTTACTGCTAAATAAAGTTAAAGTTTGTTTTGTTTAATGACATCATTAGAGCACATTGATTTATTAATCATCAGCTATTGGATGTCAAACATTTGGAAATTTTAACACATAGTCTTAGAGAGGAAACCCGCTACAATTATCCATTAGTAGCAAGGGATTTTTTATAAGACCCATCCCACAGACAGGATAGCACATACCACAGCCTTTGATATACCAGTTGTGGAAAATTGGCTAGAAAGAGAAATAGCTTAAAGGGACACACCCTAGTTATGGCTAGTTGTTAACCATTACGGCATTGTTTTTCGCTATTAAACCCATTTTTTCACAAATAAAATTGCACTTTACTTACCGTTTATTATTTAGAATATACATTTCCATTCACCTGAAGTGTTTTTTGGTAATCCTGGTTTTTGTAATACCACAAAATGCATTTTTCGTATTTCATAAAATGGCACGGGCCTCCGAGAAAATACCGTGGAGCAGACAAGGTCTAATCTATTTTTAGAGGGGATATTTCCATTTCAATGTCACAGACGTTGGTATACCACGTGACCGTTATCATTTTGGTTCGGTTTGTTTTCTCGTGCACGGTTCACGCAATCAACATCCGATTTGTTGTTGTTCATTTGTGAGATTTTTCTTCACAGTTCGTGAACATTTTCAGTAACAATAAAGTTCAGACAAGTAAGTGTCTCAATACAAAATGTTACAAACCCTTAAAACCAATAATTTTGCTAAGTCTTACGATATCTGGAGAGGGGATACAACCAGGACAGAACAGTTGGAACATGTCCAGGAGAGGTGAAAGGAACGCACCCCAAGTCTGTGAAATTTGTCGTGACGTAGGCATTGTTGTGCTTCGAGCAACATCTACCGGTGACATCAGAATACTAACTTTTAAAATTATTTTAAGCAATTGGGACATGGGGATTCCCATGGTATTTATCGATATAAAACCTGCTTTTTCACTCCATTTGATAAAAACGTGATCGAAGTATGTTACAGGTTTGTAGATTAACCAAATTATAATTTATTTTCGCTGGATGGAACTAGGGTGTGCGGCTTTAACGCAGGGCTTCTAGAATTTTTATAAACTTCACTAGCCATGGGATCAGTAATTTAAAACATTTACTAGCCACGATTAAAAATCCACTAGCCCTACTTTACTTTAAGTAAATACAATTTTACTAATTAATAGTAATAATCTGATCTGTCACCTAAAGAGGGAGATGGAGCTTAAACACATTAAGATTGGGGTGTGTGTGGGGGTGGGGGGAGTGTGTGTGTGTGTGGGGGGGGGGGGGGGAGTGGGTTACAGGATATTCATATTTAAAAAATAGACTAAAATGCAGTATTTGACAACTTTTGTTTTCACTAGCCATTGGGCATGGTAATATTAGTTATTTACTAGCCCAACACTGAATATCACTAGCTATGGGAGTGGGGCTATCATAATCTAGAAGCCCTGTTAACGTGCCCACCAATGGGATCGATCCAAAATCAACTGTATATCAAGCGACTGCTTTACCACTGGGCTACGTCCAACCCCTTTACTGCTAAATACTGCATCAACAAAATAATATATAAAAACCACAATCTTGAGAAAAAAAAAAGAAAATAAAGAAAAAAAACGATACTGACGTTCAAAATAAACTATACCAAGAAAACATGATTTAATTTTCTTTATAATTTGGATAATGGAAATAAAAGGGTGGTTAAATATCTTTCTGCTTTATGGAACAATAGTTTGTTCCCGACATGCCAAAACACCAATCTCATGAATATACATGTTTTAAATCTGTAACATGTTAATTTGTTTTCTTCAGTAGTCTCTTAGAGACTTGGTATAGTTTCTTTTGGAAGTCAATATATTAACATCATGCTTACTGCACTGTATGCGAGAAAACCAACTTACATCTATAGTGGAGCCATTCAGTCCTGGTGTATCTGTGTCTTCCAAATCCCCTGAAATCAACCACATAAGACATTATGACAAATGTTGCTCAATATGACTTTAATGACATCCGATTGCATGCTCCATGGTGATGACCTCCACACCAGATACAAACTATCCACTGAAATTAACACTACAAATATTGATTGCTACCAATAATGCATAAATTAACTGCAAACACACAAATATATTTTTGTTGCAAAAGATAAGACTTTTTTTTTTAAAGATATGTAAGAATTAGAATACTGTAAAACAGGTTTTATTTGAGGGAGTACATTTTTTTGCAATATAGAAAATACAGCCATCTCATGTTTTTCTATTTTCGCAGTGGGCAAAAATTTAAACAAACTGCAACCTATACATAATTCTATTTTCAGGCCTTCGGATTTCCCGTTTGGGCGACTTAAATATTAAAAAATAATGGCATTAGTTGCCCAAATAATATTATTTGAGCAATTTTCTTTAGAGCTATAACATATGAGCCACTATTAATATTTGTATTTCGTCTTATTTATTCCACATTAAAACCTTGCTCGTGGTTCATGGTTCACTTACCATAATTTGCCAACATCTATTATTATTTTTTGGGCCACCATTATTTTAGTTATATGGCGCCGGACATATGGTTAAGAACCACACAGATATTGAAGGAGGAAACCCGCTGTCGTCACTTCATGGGTTACTCGTTTCGATTAGCAGCAAGGGATCTTTTATATGCACCATCCCATAGACAGGATAGCACACACCACAGCCTTTGATGTACCAGTTGTGGCGCACTGGCTGGAGCCTTTTCTTTTGGAGACTGAAAGTTCTAGGGCCGATTTCATATGTCTAGGTTATCGGTGGGTTTTGGAAACATATGGGTTAAACCTAGGTTAAACCCTGGGTCATGTTTACTGTGCATTTCACTGGGTTACAATTGTATTGCTCGTTTAAACCTGCCCTTGAGGTGGTTTTTCGCTGGGTTTGCTCAAAGGAACTTTTCTTCATGGATAATTTCGGCAGCAAAATTGTGTTTTATGTCAGTATTGCAGAGCCATGAAATGTGAACGTATTTTAGAGATTATTTGAAGCCACTACAGAAACAGTGGCATAGCCGGGGCAGGACCCCCCCCCCCCCCCCCCCCCCCCCCCCGGGGCAGGACCCCCCCCCCAATCCCGGCAAAATTAGGGGTGATCAGTGGCGTACTCAATATCATTGTTTACTTGGCTGCCAGGTGCCCCCCTCCCCCCCCCCCTTTACAAAATCCTGCCTACGCCACTGTACAGAAACGAATACAGGGTGGGGGTAGGGGGTTTCGAACCCCCTCCCCCTTTAGACAAGATGCCCTTTTGCCTGTTTTTTTTTAGCATGACTGTATAATTAGATCCACCCCTTCACCATGTTTGTGGCGAATGAACAACAAAGCGCCTGAGATATATAGAGAATAATAAACGAGATACCAGTTATTATCAAAATTATGTCTCGAATCAAATAATTTTTAGTTGTCGCGAACTTTAGTGACAAATGAAAATTATTTCACTCGGGACATACATTGATAATAACTGGTACTGAGTTTGCTATTCTATTTATTACCCCAGCTATGTTTTCTCTAAACGCCTTTATTTTAGGCGCACATGCACGTACATGTAGGCTATAGAAACAATGTAAACCACTTTACACACTATTCTGGGTATTGCTATAACTTTGCATTTTAATCATGTTCACAGATAATTTTCAAAAACAAAATTATCATTATTCTGCTAAAAATATAAATAATGATTTGTGTTAACACGACATTTTGTTATAAATTTAATATTAAAACAGTCGTGAACGCAAACTCATTAAAGTATATGACATCATTTTGTGTGTTTGCCAAATCGCGATAATGTTGTATTTAGTACCGACAAAGTCATTGGTTTGTAAGCGTCAAATCATCCAGTAATATTGTACGTCACACCACTGCAGAATATTTCTCATTGAGAAAATACAGAAAATATTTTCCCTGTTATGAGTAGTTACTGGGGCAATAAATATAGTTATTTACTAAATTAGTAAAAATATACATTTTCTTTATGGTGTATGAACTGCACAAAAACAGGAAGTACTAGTAATGAAAGTTGATCGGTTACCACCGGTATCAAAGCAATAAATGTCTATCATAGACTGCAGTCTTATAATGACATACTTTCGTGTTTGTCTCATCTTAATAAAGGGGGAACAAGCCCACAGTTTTGAAAATTTGACCATAAGTTAGGCGTACGTGTCCCATCTTTTTTTTTTTTTAATATTATGTTAGAATTAAAGGGAAATGCCAATAACAAAACATTTATTCATATTTGCATTATTACCAACAGCTATGTAGGGTTCTGGAAGCATTTTTTGCATTATTACCAACAACTATGTAGGGTTCTGTAAGCGTTTTTGCATTATTACCAACAGCTATGTAGGGTTCTGTAAGCATTTGACATGGATTATAACTAATATTGTGAGTAAAATGATGGAAATACATGGTGAAACGTTTTCAGGCCAGCTCATTTTCCTAAATATGTCCATCATTTTTGACAGAATGGGAAGATTTGTTTCACATTTGGGGGTGGGGGTGGGGGTGGGGGTGGGGGGCAGGGGAGGGGGTAGCTAATCCTCCATCTCGAACGCGAATGCTAATAATATACCGGTAACGAGTTTCAACTACAAAGTGATGAAGTGTAAGCTATTCCTCGCTAATGTCCCTTTCCAAATCTGCGGGTAACCCATGTAAAAAGCGTGGTTTTGTAAACACAGGTAAAACACACACATGTGAAATACACCACGAGTGTATGTCTTGGTCAGGTTTTTCACCGTTTTACGTAAACCAGTGTTAAACCTAGGTTTTGACATAACCCGGTGTTTCGAAACCCAGACATATGAAATCGGCCCCTACTGTTTGAAAGATCTACCAACCTTTGATCTTTTTCTCTTGCATCAGCTTGAAAGTTCTGTATGATTCGGTTTTCTGGTAAGCTTCTATTTCTTTCAGATAGCGTTCTTTATCTTTGTCAGCCTCGTCAAGAAAGCGCTGTGAAAATCACAAACAAAACATCAAAATTGTTGTCAATCACCATGCAATATAAAAAGCTGACATCAGGCTGTGAATTTAGCACAATTTCATGCGTTGACGAAGCCCCAATTTTGAGTCGGAAACGTAAGATTACTAGATTGAATCCCAAAATACTAGATATATTAACTCATTTTGTGATTCCGATGGAATCCTAAAACAAAAACACCACAACATTCAATGCCTGGAAGGAAGGAAATGTTTTATTTAACGACGCACTCAACACATTTTATTTACAGTTATATGGCGCAGGACATTCACATAAATATTAAGAAAGGAAACCCGCTGTCGCCACTTCATGGGCTACTCTTTTCGATTAGCAGCAAGCAACCTTTTATATGCACCATCTCACAGACAAGATAGTACGTACCACAGCCTTTGTTACACCAGTTGTGGAGCACTGGCTTGAACGAGAAATAGCCCAATGGGTCCACCGATGGGGATTGATCCTAGACTGACCGCGCATCAAGCGAATGCTTTACGACTGGGCTACGTTCTGCCCTCAATGTCTGGAAATGATCTTTTAAAAGCTGAAAACTACATACTGTTGGTAAATAAAGGTCATTTGTCGGTATTTGTAGTTATCAGCCTCCTACTAGTCCAAACGGAGGGGTCTATAGGTTTCGTCTCCATCCATCCATTCCTTCTGTCTGTCTGTCTGTCTGTGTCTCTTTGTCCAACATATAGTTTTCCCCGACTTTTGTTTGGAATGCATCAAAGATACAGAGCTGAAATGTTTTGCATCGGATGATTTTTAACAAGCATGCCAAGAGTACTGCTAAAGCAATACATGTATTTTTTATCTCCCAAGTTCAAGGGCCATAACTCTGTCAAAAATGGGTAAATCGCCATAAAAGTACAAACTTGATCTGTAACTGTACACAAAATTTCAGCATAATATCTTGAGGCATTATGGAAAACAAATTCTATAAAAATGTTTCTATTGCCGAAGTTCAAGGGCCATAACTCTGTCCAAAATGGGCAAATCGCCATGAAAGGAAAAAATTGATCTGTAACTGTACCTGTGTACAACTATGCACAACATTTCACCTTAACATCTTAACATTGTGGGGAACAAAAGTCTCCCCGAAATTCATGGGTGCATAACTCTGTCAAAAATGGGTAAATTACCATGAAAGTAAAAACCTGATCTGTAAATGCAACTTTGTAAAACTATACACAAAACATTTCAGCTTAATATGTTGAGGCGTTACGGGTGAAAAAAAAGGTGGGACCCGTAGGCTACTAAATGCAGATCCCGTAGTTCAAAGCTTGGAATATATACATGCCTGCACATACCTGTTTCTCTTGTGGAGGCAGCTTAGACCACTCTGCTCCCAACATCTTCGTTATTTCGGAGAAAATCAGGTTTGGATTTTCTTGTCGTAGAGCCTGCCTGCGTTCATTGACAAACCGGACGTAACCAGTTAGGGGCTGTTTTGGAGCATTGACATCTTTCATGTTCTTTTTTCTTTTCTTCCCCTTTGGCCATCCACCTTTTCTTTTAGTCTGCACAAAAAAATACAAGAGAAAATCTAGATATATTTTTGTATAACATTAATAGCTTCCTCGTTTGTGCAAATAAAGTTAAAAGTTTGTTTTGTTTAACGACAACACCAGAGCACCTTAATTAATCAGCAGCTATTGGATGGAAATTCCTTCATCGGCCATATTTTCCCATTAGCAGCAAAATGTCTAAAAAGAACCCTCCAGATCCGTTGGCCAGACACCATCAGCAACATCGACTTGTGGGAGAGAACACACCAACTGGCTGCTGGAGAAGATGAGATTAGAAGGAGACGATGGGGATGGATTGGTCAGTCTTGTTACCGGAAACCAGCATCGAATATCACCAGGCAGGCTCTGATTTGGAACCCACAAGGCAGAAGAAAAAGAGGCCGCCCAAAGAACACGTGGCGAAGGGACACCAAGAAGACAGGATACACCTGGAGGCAGCTTGAAACCAGAGCCCAGGACAGACAACACTGGAAAACTGTCTATGCCCCTGAAGGGACGATGAGCATAAATAAGTAAGCAAGCAAGGGATCTTAGCATATATCTTGGTCCTTGATTCACCAGTTACTGGTTGGGACAGAAAAAAAAAATCAATCAGAGAATACGTCCACCGACTTGTTTCGACTTAAAGATCTCGGGTGACAAAAAAAGTTTGTTTTGTTTAACGACACCACTGGAGCATATTGATCAATTAATCATCGGCTACTGGATGTCAAACATATGGTTATTCTGACTCGTAGTCATCAGAGGAAACCTGCTACATTTTTCCTAATGCAGCAAGGGATCTTTTATATGCACTTTCCCACAGACAGGTAACAAAATACCACGGCCTTTGACCTGTTGTGGTACACTGGTTGGAACGAGAAAAAAAACCAATCAGTTGAATGACTCTTCTGAGGTGGTTCGATTCTGCGACACATGCACCTCAGGCGAGCATTCAACCAACTGAGCTAAATCCCGCTCACTCGGGTGACAAAACCCGCTACATTTTCTCCATCAGCAAAAATACATCTTCTGTGTGCATTTTCCCTACAGACTGGACATATCATGGCCTTTGATAAACCAGTTGTGCTGCACTGTTTGTGATTGAAACAAAAGGGACCACACAGATAACAATGTGAAATCCACTGTCACCACTCCTAAAGCTATTCTTTTCAATATAGCAACAAGGGATATTTTATATGCACCATCCCACAGACAGGTCTGTACATACTAGTCTTGTTACATCAGTTATAATTAAATTTCTGTTACATTCAATGCAATATAACGTCATCCCACTGGTCCAGACATAGCAATATCTCTATGAATGTAAAAATAACATCGTCCAGGAACGTCATATCTCATTTTATACGGGCAAGTTGTCTTATTGAGCATTATTGTTTATGGACCAAAAATAAATAAAAATAAAGTCTGCACTTTTAGTGTTATTATTAGCAAGTTTGATTCAAATTTAATTATAAGTATTGTCTTGTTATTTCTTTTACATTCATCTGGGTTTGATAAAAAAAAAATCATCAGCAAACTTACGTGAGAACAGCATTTTTTCAGGTTCATACCCCAATGAACGTAAAAGAAATAACAGACAATACTCAAGCGAACCACTGCCTGGATCATTAAAGATAACATGTTGCAATTTTTTTTTACTGACAACCACAAGTGGATGTAGCAGGGCATAAAATTTGATATGTCGATATGTCGTTCGTGTGGTTTTAGTGTCTGCACAAACAATTTTCTCCAGTGGTTCAGATACAAATGAAAAGGTTAACCGGCAATGGTAATCAAATGAGAATCTAAGATGGGCGATTTTCGTACCTTTTCTCTAAATTCTTATCATAAATACTAAATTATTATTATTATTTGGTATGCTGGGACTAACTTTTACATTTCAGCACACTACCCCATCGGTTCTGTTACAGGGGAGTACTTGTTGGTGCCAAACAATAGTCTGAACGAAACGGGGATTTCCCGGTAGCATTGAGCTTCCGGGCCTGAACGGAAAAACCCGAAGTTCTGTGAATCCTCGATCGATCCAATCGATGATGCAACTCAAGTGTTTCATCATGTTCTAATTTCCACTTCGTTATTTTAAAGTCCCTTATTAAACGTACTATTTTCTTTGCTGTGTATGTCATATTTTAATAAATTGATTTAGCAAGGGTTGTGTTTTCATTACAATACATGTTTCAGAATTAATGCATATATTTCAACGTAACCACACAGGTGTCAAAAATAAATAAATATACAGAACTTCACATACGTTTTTTTCGCTTCCTATTTATTGCACAAGTTTATTGTGTGCAAGAATATTTACCACGAGACCGCGTAGTTAAGTCGTGATGTCATTTGTAAATCAAAAGCCGATATGATGTAAAAAAAAAAAAAAAAAAAGAGAAAGGGATTTCCCAAATAAACGTCCTGGTCCAGATTGCATTGTTACATTTTTTTTTCTCTCTCACACCTGCAATCCTAGGCCCGTTCTCTTATTATTTTATTCCAAAAATAGTTATATTAGCCAAAACACGTCAGTTTACATTTTCTGACAAGCGATTATAGTTTTTGTATGAACGATCCATCGTTCGTGTCCATATTGGTTTTGCATAACCGACAGAGGAACTACAAAATCGTTCGTGCCAAATTTTATGCCCTGATGTAGGAATTACAGGCATAACAAAAGCCTACATGTATGTATGGCGTAGGAAGCATGGGGGTGGGGGAAGGGGAACACATGAGCCCCCCCCCCCCCCCCCCCCCCTCACACTTTGTAGCAGCAGTGATGGTTTTTATATATTTTCACAGTATTTATATACATGTATATGTGTGTGTGCCTCAACCTCACACTGTTTGGTACATTCCTACGCCCATGGTATATACTTGCCTCTGCAGATTCTGGAAGGTCACCAGCATTTCCTTGCAATGAAACTGAAAAGACAGCGATAGCTCATCAGTTTTCATTTAATTACAATTTTGACTCATCTTAACAACGAATGAAGGTACAAACAAAATTAATGTTTAATAATCCAGGGCAAAAACATCAGCTACATGTATATATGTTAAAATCAATGTACAATGATGGTGTGACAAAAATGAACGTTACCTTGTATTTCTCATGACCTATCATTTAACCAATTAAAACACTGAACTGTTATAAATGTACCAAAGTCTTTACCAGGAAAGGTTCATGATCGGTCCTGCTTCCATCCAGCCTGGACATTTTTAGAAGGGATTTGGGGTGTGTGCGCACTCAACACATTTTATTTACGGTTATATGGCGTCGGACATATGATCAAGAACCACACAGATACTGAGGGAGGAAATCTGTTGTCGTCACTTCATGGGCTACTCTTTTCAATTAGCAGCAAGGGATCTTTTATATGCACCTTCCCACAAAGAGGATAGTACATACGACGACCTTTGGTACACCAATTGTGGAGCACTGGCTGCAACGAGAAATAGCCCAATGGGCTCACCGATGAGAATTGATCCTGGATCGATCGCACATCAGACGAGCGCTGTACCACTGAGCTACGTCCCTCCCCAGTTTTACAAGATGCAAACCGATCATCTTGCAATACATTTTTAAATGAATTTCATTTAAAGCTTCATGTGAATGCTCGTCTGGCATCATTTAAGTGATCTTTGCTTGGATTGTGCTCATGGTGGACATTGTACCAGCAACTTGAAGTATACAACATGAGGATTCACAGACAAAAGATCACCCTGAACATAAAATTAACTGCATAGATCTACATACCTGGACCCAATTTCACAAAACATTTGCAAGTCTAGTTTTGCACGTAAGCGTAAATCTATGACTCAACCACAATTCTTATTACTATTATAAATAGAACAACAAATATAGTTAGATATACACATATTTCATTTTCTTTTGTCCTTAAAAAGCTCCATTTTCCTTAATGATGTAATTTTCTTCATGAAATAGATACAAAACACTTGTAAATGTATGCCTGGTACAACTGCTTGTTGCCCCCCTGGATTGACCTACATGAGTTTTGTTTTGTTTAACGACACCACTAGAACACGTTGATTTATTAAACATCAGTTACTGAATGTCAAACATTTGGTATTTTTATACATATATAGAGCTAGCAATGGGTGAACAAAACATTTCGCCAAATTGTCTATTAAACTTCACAAACTGTCTATTAAACTTCACAAACTGTCTATTAAACTTCACAAATTGTCTATTAAACTTCACAAACTGTCTATTAAACTTCACAAATTGCACAATTTGACAGTTATATATAAAAAAAATTCAATTACTACATGAAATTATTTTGCCAAATTAAAATAAAATTTGCCACCTGCTTTCAAAATTTGCAATAGGTAAATTTGGCAAGTGCCAAAGCTAGCCCTGCATATAGTCTTAGAGAGCAAACCTGCTATATATTTTTCATTAGTAGCAAAGGATCTTATGTATGCACAATCTCATAGACAGGACAGCAAATACCACGACCTTTGACATAATGGGTCACCAATAGGGATCCATCCTAGACCGACCACACATTAGGCGAGCGCTGTACTGCTTGGCTATGTCGCGATTCTTTGACCTACATAATCATCATACATACCTGGATTGATTTCCGTCAAACAGCCAGACATGTCGGAACCTTTCTGACCACCAGACATAAAATTACCATCACCAGGTGGAAAACTGAAAAAAAAGAGAAAAAAGTAATTACAGGGTCCATAGCCAACAAATTCAAAGACTTTCACCTGCCATTTTCAAAGACTTTTATAGACTTTTACACAGTGGTCAAAGACAATAAAATGTAATAAAAATACCAAATCAGTTTGTTTATGTTGCTATCCATGGCAAATTTTTTGCTTTTTTACATGCATCATGACAGATTAAAGCTTGTAACTGGAGAAAACTATCAAGTGCATGCAGCTGTAAAAGATAACATCATTGCTTTGGCTATGATTTGTGAGAATTTTAAAGACTTTTATTACAATTCAAAGACTTTCAAAGACCTAAAAATATTTTGTTTAAATTCAGACTTTCAAGACCGCTATGAACACTGAATTACACTAATTTCAAATTAATTTAACTACACAATATGTTCACACATTTTTCAAATAAACCTATTTCACTACAAGATTAGCATTATTTATCAAGACACTAAAAGTTTGTTTTGTTCAACGACACCACTAGAGCACATTGATTTATTAATCATCGGCAAAAGGATGTCAAACATCTGGTAATTCTGACACGCAGTCATCACAGGAAACCTGCTATATTTTTTCCTAATGCAGCAAGGGATCTTTTATATGCACTTTCCTACAGACAGTTATGGTGCACTGGTTGGAATGAGTAACAATCCCGAGATATATTGACAAAACGCTATTAAGAACACTTGGTAAATGATCAACATCATGTGGCAAACAAAATAAAAAAAAAGACAGATAGACCGTCGGACTGGTGGTTGCTTTTATGAACTCGTCCGTCAGAATTTGTACTCTAAACATATGGCGAGCGGGAGAGTACTTTCTGCAGCCCTGTGTCGTTAAACAAAACAAACTTTAATTTGAAATGTTAGGCTGTATATAAGTTAAATAGAGGACACTCCCCGAGTGTCTTGTGGTATCATAATTTATCAGCACGAGTTGATAAAAGTATGAAATCCGAGGCTTGCCGAGGATTTTTATACTTTTATCAACGAGTGCCGATAAATTATGATATCACAAGACATGAGGAGGGTATTCTTTTTATCATCCATTATCATTGTTTTCTTTTGCGACAGTTGTAAACAATGTCAGTAATGTGGGTTGAATGTCACTATATTTGGCAGTGGTAGACTTGTTTACTAGCAGAACGACAGTGGCGTGACGTCACTAATGACAGGTTTAGCGCTGAAACAAACACAGTGACATAACAAAATATCGTTTCGTGATTAAAATTTGACCAATAGACCTCATTCACATTCCCACTGCGCGAAGAGTACCGTTCTTTGCCGAATTGGACAGTATCAAGGCTATATGCAAATTGGGGGGCATGATCGACAGTTGTCATGAGCGTCATGAGTAGCTTCGTAGGAGCTGTGAATCTCTAGCGACTAACGTACATATTTTGTATAAGATGTTAAAATGGTTGCGAAAAACGATCTACTAAAGTTTACATCGAAATGGTTTAAGACCAAAAGCAGTGAAACATTAACTTAGACGAAGTCTCTGGAGCCACCTGTCAAGGGTATTTTAACATTGCAAAATTAACAGATTTATACAATAAATTTAACTTTAGTGGAATGTGTTTTTTACTTTTAACAATTAGAATTATAGTTAAATACTCACGCAGATTTTCAGTGATGTTTAATTCTCCACATGTATCAGTATTTAAAATTTAATAAAATAAGCCTCCCCTTCCCCCTAAAAAACCCCAACAAAACCCCTAACACACATAGACCTTGATCACAGCTCTATTTTCCCCTTATAGTTTCATTAAAAAAAGACAGTCGTACAACTACTAATCAATGTTACATGTCTATCCACAAATTATTTATTTATGTATTTATTTATTTTAATTTATTTAATTTATTATTTTATTATATTTTCACTATCATTTATAAATATCAGATACATACAAATTCACTTGAAATAATATCTGATATTTATGAAGTTTTAAAACATATATGAGCCATCACACGCAAAAACTTACAACTTAGCATGACGTCAGAAACCGAGTAAACGCAGCTCAAAGTCACACGTAAACGCGGAAGTAGAAGTTGACATGCTGTTTGCGCTGTTTGTTTTGACGAATTTAGAAGATGACATCTTCTTCTTTACGTGAATATCAGTTTGAAGTAAACATATATCTGTATGTACAATAGTGTTTGGTTACTATTTTGTATTTTGTACCTGAGAACATTGGTCGTTAGCGATACCATCAGAACTTTGATACACATTTACAAGTATAGGGAGAAGTCTTATATATCGATATGGTATGCAAGTATCACACGTTTTTATAATGTACATGATTATACATAACATAAAGTGCAGCAACTTTTCCAGAGTGGTAGACCCATGCAACCCGATACAATCCTAATTTGATGTTTGGTCTAACTTATGAATAATGCATATAACTTCAGGCCCGTAGCAAGCATCATTAGCAGGGGGAGGGGGTTTCAAAATTTCATGTAAATGGAGCTCATCAAACACGAGTGCCAAAGGCGCAGAACCGTAGACGGGTGTGTGTGTTCCCCATATAGACATAGATATATATATAGAACCCCTTGCCAAACAATGAGATGACACCGGTTACACTCGAGAATAATACACAAACTTTTGTTGCGAAATATACGTTAACAAGTTGCATTACGTTGTGGTATGCATGTAAAATGGCCTGGTCACAGAGCCACGCCAAGAAACCGTTTGTTTTCAGTCGTACCAATGTATTTATAATAAATGATACTAGCATACTTCTCACATCCCACAAACAGGATAGCATACACGACGTCCTTTGATGGATCATTTGTTGGGATGGGAAATAATCAAACGGACCCACTGAGGAGGATCGAACTTTCAGCAAATGGAACCTCAGACAGACATTCTTGTTACATTATCCCGGTCATTTGGGGACAAGGACTTTTATATGTAAAATCCAATTTTTTTTTTCATTTGAGCAGAACTCTCAATCCCCCGATCCCCCACGTGGCTACGGGCCTGACATGGTACTTAATATGTTTGCTTCAAATATTCAAACGAAGTACCTTATGACTGCGCATAATAAACCCTCGTGAGTTTATAATAAAGAGATCATCCTGAGTTTGTAGCTATATTATCAAGATGTCGGCTAGTCTAATCTGTTATAAATAAAACTTAATCTTTCTTAAGTTAAATAATCTTGCTTCGAATTTAAATAGCTGTATATGCAATACAGTCACATTTCTGATCTTTCTCAGGTTGGTAGCAACCAAGAAGGCGAGGGGGGGGGAGGGGGGGGGGGGGAAACGACTATAGCCCCACTTTTATAAACCCGGTTTAAAATATGGCTTTTGCCCCCCCACCCACACCAACTAGACTGTGTCCCTCCACTACAGATTATGCCCCCTTCTCTCCCCCAACTCCAGATATCGTTCCTACGGGCCTGATTCTAATTTTTATATACCATAGCTCAACTTTCATATGTATCATTTAATTTTATTCCAAATACCGAACAAAATTTTAAATAACTTGGTGAAAAGAAATTCCCACAAGAATCCTGAATGTATTTATCTGTATAATGCTTTATAAATATTTAAATTATGTTAAATACAATAAATATCTGCATACATACATGCGTGCACACATTAATATTATTTCAGCCCATATCCGATATTTATTGCGTACGGATCTGAACCAATGGTTTGTCGGGCGTTAACAACAAAATATTTTTATTTCGTGATAAGCAATAATTCATAAATGTCTCCAATAAGTCTTGTTGGACATCGACAGAATTTTCGGGTTCCCTACTTATAGAATAATTAATCATGGAGATATTCACATTCCTATTGTGTGGCCTCCCATTGTCTATGCCCCCTACTCTCGAGTGCCAAATAAACGTACACCTACGTTTATATGTTGGTGTCTACGCTTATTCAGCACCCTACGTTTAATTACATCTAAAAAAAATGTAACCCCCGATGCTAATTCGGCACCCAACGCTTATTATAATAATTATTCTTAATTTATCAAATGCTTACATATAGCCTCTATTAGGAGTACCAATTTTCCACGATCATGGAATCGCGGACGGAATTGCAAATCTTAAACGGAATTTACAATTTTCAGAGTTGTCAAATAAAATGACAACTATTGTGGTCAGATAATACATTTATTTATTTATTAATATACATACATTGTTTTTCTGCTTAATTGATCATTTGAACCATTAAGGTACAACAAAGTATGTTACTCTACGACAAAATGTAAACACACGTTTCCGAACATTGTTGGCCGCCATTTTGTTTTTATCGCTCGGCTCGGTTCGGTTTTATTCGGTTGGGTAAATTCCTAGGATGCGTTCGATTGACTACTCGCCTGTAAATCGATGCAACAGTTCATGCAAGCACTTTATATAAATTAATCAATTACACTTCAGCACTTCATCTTTTCACCAAACACTGAAGACGGGGGTACCGAATTCTTAAAGGTAAATATGACTTTTTTTAAGCTATGTATACTAGAGTACATAAAGTACAGTTCCTTTAGGATAAGGGGAACTGGCCCAAACTTTATCTACATTCTTTCCTCTTTTTATATATATATTTTTTGACATTACCAATTCCACTCATTTTAATTACAAATTCCACTCAACCTTTTTATTTTCACTTGCAAATAGAGTTTATTAGAAATTAGCGAGAAAAATTAGGCAGAGTTACATCCCCTAACCGCGTTCCAGTTCTGGCGCGTTCTGCTAACAGCTGGCATGGCCGATGACCACAGTTGTTTGTGAATTTTCAGCTGAGATTTATGCATGCCAGCCCCTGGCATCATAAGTGTCCCCACCTATGCTTTAAAAATAAAGAATGATCCAGGTAAAAATTAAGTTGATGAAATTACGTTTTGTTATAATTGACCATGTGTTAAACATAGGAGATGAATCTAGCGAGCTGTCATCCACCCAAATTGTTTTCGTTTTCTTGCATGGAACTTTTGGATTTTTTTTTCAAAGCTGCAATCTCGCCTCACATTAATTATCATAATTTCATTTAAATGTACACACTTACAGTTTTAATTAATTAGATAATAGAAACATATGTTTATAGTGAACACATTTTTTCATACTATGGAATTTACTACAAGTTACTTATTTCTAAATTTTTACAATTTAGCTAAATTTCCACATGCTATGCTAATTCCGCACCCTACTTTTAATTGATTTTAGAAAATTTTCCAGACCCTATGCTTATTCAGCCCCTATGTTTATTAGGCACTCAAGAGTAACTTGTCCACAGGTCTATTTTTGCGAGATCTCGCATGAGTTTGTGGTTTGCGTCCTCGAGTTACCCCGCAACGGGCACATGTGCAGTGGAATGCGAAAGAGGTCTATTAAGATTATAAGAAGTGATATCTCCTGCTGAGAATATCTCAAATTATAGTGCCAGGGAGATCTCCTATAAAAGCCTTTAATGGATGATAAAACCATGCTGCAATGGCAGATTAAGACTTGAGACAGTGTTTCCGCGTGTGTTACCCAGCATCCACGGTTAGGTCGTTGCTTTCTTTAGACACGTCGTCGTCGTAACTCTCGAAGTTCACCTTCAGTCCCGACATACTGGACAACATGTCGATGCTGGCGTTCGGTCCCAAATCCATCACACGACTCGCACTATGTGTCAACAGTCTCTGTAAAACAACAAGTCGGAGATAAAACATAACTGAAATGTAGTGGGCCTCTAGATTATGGCAGCCCTACTCCCATGACTACTGATATTCAATGTTGGGCTAGTAAATACGACTCGCACTATCTATCAACAGTCTCTGTAAAACAACAAGTCAGATATAAAACATAACTGAAATGTATAAATATAATTATGCTAGTGTTTCACTCAGATTTATCATACAAGTTACTAAATTTCCCACAGGACAGTGCATACCTGTACATATAAAAGCCTTTGAGGTCCCAGTAATGAGGCACCAATTGGGGTGTGTGTGTGGGGGGGGGAGGGGATTCCAATGAGGGCAACAGATCAAGCATCAAAGTTATATGCATACTGTTTGTCAATAGAGAAGAGCACATATCCCCTAAAGACAACCTGCAAACAAATAAATATACTATAAAGACTAAGTCCTCATAAATGTTCCTAGTGTTAATAAAAAAAAGTTTTTTTTTTTTTTAAACGACACCACCAGAGCACATTGATTAATTAATCATCAGCTATTGGATGTTAAATATTTGGTAATTCTGATACATAGTCATCGGAGAAAACTGGCTAATGCAGAAAGGGATCTTTTATATGCACTTTCCAACAGACAGGAAATCAAATACCACAGCCTTTGGCCAGTTGTGGTGCGCTGGTTGGAACGTGTAAAATAAAATCAGTTGAATGGATCCACCAAGGTGGTTCGATCCTGTGACAGGTAAATCCATCACCCCCTACCCCCTTAGTTTTAATAGTAAATGATCTGTTACCTTACATCATGTTAGCAGTATGGCATGACAAATGATTTTAATTTGAGTATTGAATAATTAAAAAAAAAGGAAAAAGTTTGTTTTGTTTAATGACACCACTAGAGCACATTGATTTATTAATGATCGGCTATTAGATGTTAAACATATGGTCATTTTGACAGTGTCATATAGAGAGCAAACCTGCTATATTTTTCCATTAGTAGCAAGGGATCTTTTATATTTAAAACTTAATAACATGTTTTTATAAAAAATTTAACTTGATTCATTATGAAGTTAAATGCCAATTCATCCGTTTTCTTTTTGACACAAATGGACTATATACGGTTAGCACATGGTTATTATTAAAAAAAATCGCATTCTAGGTTTAATTTTGGCTCTTCAGTTAAATTTGAATATGATAATTGGATGGTTATTTGAATTTGATATGGGCCAGTAAGATTTTTCTTCAACTTGCCCTGCTGGCGACAATGGTTTTCATGTTAATTTTCCAAACTTAACTTGGAGTAAATTCCATAGCATGAAAAAAGGCGTTCCCCATGGGACAGAATATAAATGTGAAATGCTTCCATAAAGATTAACGAGTACACCCGAAGTTTTATGAAATTATGTTTTCCAATGAAAATCAATTATGCTTACAAATCGTAATGAGTATTATTAAAAAATATCGAAAATGAATGTCCTAGAAATCTTATTATATAATCAACATTCTAAAATTGTATTAGTACATGATTAATTTTATATTTCAAGTTATTTCACTGCATAAAAAAGTGACACAGGAAATTAGTCACGTTTTATTGCAAGCTTACGGCAATTAAGCAACCTTCCGAGAATGAACAGTTCTTAAGTGTTAGCCATATAGTGCACTCCACGAAAGTTGGCATACAAAAACACATAGTATATTATCAATATTGAATCTTAAAACTACCAAAAAGATTTATAATGGTGCTTGAACCAGAAATAAAACTTTTGAAGGTTATTTAAAAACAAAATTGCAGATTCCGTCTCAGTTTTGCGATTCTGTCCGTTTTTCTGTGATCCCGGAAAATCATCCCCTCTACTAATGCAGGCATCGAAGTAAGTCGAGAACGGTTGTTCAGGTTACCAGGAGGTTACCACATGTAAGAAACAGTGTTTCGTTCTCAACAAAAATTTCAACGTAATGGTAGTTTCGTTTCCGAACATAAACCAGGCAATGTATTCCGGACTTGCGCGTTTCATTTTCTCGTAAGGAACTGCATATATGTTAGCGCACACTTGTGCAATTGTAAGCAATTATAGTCATTCCACATTTAAGCAGCATCCACCAGATGAATTTATTTCCACCTTTCGTTTTCTCGTATGAAATTGCACTAGTGCGTACTTGTGCAATTGCAAGCAACCTCAGCAATCCACATTTAAACTTTAGACTACTGGATTAATTTTTAACAAAAACCACGTTGAGTGGGTACAAGTTTATAATTTTTACTCACATATATTCACTTAAATGTTTCATAAATACATGAAATAAAGTTCATATATGAATTGGTAAGTATTATTTTCGTGGGTTTTTTTTGTAATTTTTATTATTTTAGATCGGCTAATGGTGATTAAAATTAGGCAAAAAATCGAAAAAGTTGCGTTTACTTACGGGCATTTGTGGCCAGCTGTCCAGTATTTATGTCCATTATTCCCGATAACAGTGCTTTTCTAACCAGAATTTTTTTTAAAACCCGAACTACGATTCATATTGCAATATTTGGTAATTTTCGTTGTTGGTAAAATGATCAAATTTATTATCAAATTAGCTGTTACAATCAGCTATCGATCCCTGAACATTACCGCGACGTGCCGCCATTGTTGTCAAGCGAAAAGACTTGCCGAAAACCACTTTTTGAACTCAAAATTTCAAGGTATTTTCAATTGAAAAAATCAAAACAAAAACCACCATTTTGAAAAAAAAACTTTTTTCTTTAATTATATTTCCGTTTCCGGTGAGTGTCGTGTGCAAAACGGTGGGAAATATGAATTGGGGAATGCACTGTATACAGTGTACAGTATATCGACTGACGTGGCGTCGGGCGAGATATCTCGCCTGCAGTAGTCAGAAGATTAAGCAGTGCCCACTAGATAAATTTACTTCCGTATTTCGTTTCTCGTACCGATGTTTGCGCGCACCGATACAATTTCAGAATGTCCACGTTAAAAGTAATAGTAACAGGAATTAAATTCTAACTTTCATATAGTTGTGGTAACCTATAAGTTACCAGGCTATATTAAATTTTGTGGTAACTTGTAAATGGGCTACCAGACACTATGCTTATTTCGATGCCTGATAATATGGGTAAAATGTATCAGTAATTAAAGGTTGGAGCATAATATATCATAGTTCATCAAGATTAACCTCGAGTGCAAGCAAGGAATTTTGAACGAATTGCGGTTAAAATAACGACTACCACCCATACCACCCATATTGTGTATTGTGATCTATTTCGAGCTCATAGAGACCAAGAAATACTTTCTTTGAAATGATCTTCACTTTGAATTAAAGGAAAAATGTCCAACTGTGTTGGGGGTTTTTCACCGAGCGGATTCTAGCAGCCAATTTCTTGCAGGCAATTTCAGCAGACGCATGGCGAAGTTCTAAATACCGGACTCATACGCATCTCGGTTGTTATTTGTATTTCCCACACCTTTAAACACACTGTTATGCTAATTATTAGTATTCACTATAACTTAATAATTTCATAAAAAAACAAAAAACAGAATCAAATTAACAACCAAGACTCATTTTCATAGTCTTATATTGTTACTAATATCTGTATAATTTATACAACATAACCGTTTTATTAAGCACTTGTTTAACATCTGAAGTATCACTTTAAAATCATTCTTTACTACAGTAAGATCAGGGGTAGAATTTTACACTATTTCGCAAATAGTAAATTTTGAAACGGAATAGTAAAACAATTCTTCCAATATTCCGTCATGAAAGTGAAAATAAAGCACGGAATACTGAAAATCGCCTGTGACTATTCCGCTTACGCTTTTTCTTCAGAACAAATCTTCGCGCTACTAAGACCTTTATCATGCACTTACCGGTGCAAAATATACGTCTTTTTGATCGAGACTAATGATTGGAGTGAGTTCGTTTGTAATTCCAGCTAGGATGCAGTAATGCATAGACTGGTATATAAACACTTGTTCGTTACGCAATGTTGTACAGGGCGACGTAGGTCAGGAAAATTAGTGGTACATTAATAATTCAAGGGATAGTACATTTTTAGACAGAATAGTGTTTTTTGAAATTCACTATTCCTTTGGGATAGTGGTACAAAAATTAGATTTCAACCCCTGAAGATGGGGGTGTTCAACTAGTTTCGTAAAGACCAGAACCCGATTGACCGATAAATATGTTGGGTTTTTTTTTTCATATTAATTTTATCCATCTGCAGGCCCTTTTACATGGTGTGCACTTTACGGTCGCCCGATCACCCATGACAAGTCAAAATAGTGTCGGCAAAGTCAAAACCATATCATGGCGACCGAAAATTTCTGCATATTGTATTATGTATCAAAATGCAAATAACTAATGTCTGTAAGAGATCGAAAAGTTATTTTTTATTTACTGTTTTCAACTTTTTTCCTGTTAGTGTCTGCACAACAATACCCATATAGGAAATAATAGCGACCACTTCCCCAGTCTATCAAACAGTCTAAAACCATTCGAAATGCTTCGGCCGGTTTTGATTTTGTACTCGGCAAAAACTCGGGCCACATAAATGTATTCGTAGGTTCAATCAGAACACCTTGGCCATATCCGTCTTTATTTTCCATTTAGTTACAATCGGAACAACTTGTCACATTCTGCTACGTTGTTTCGCAGAAAGATTTTGTTTACAAGCCTGACGTTTTTCTAAGTTTCTTATGGAATATACAGTCTACAATACCAAAAACCCAATTGTCACTGCGAGCGATGTCAACAACAGCTATCATTGCCTGTGCACATGTGAGTGTTGTTAAATAGTGATTATGCCTTTAACTTGTGTTGCGTGTTTTATTTCTCTAGTGGATGTGATTACTTTTGTATAGATTGTTGTCAGCTTAATATTTTTTTAATTTCTCATCACACGGCCATAGAAGCACCTAGCTTAATCATTCTAAGACCGAGCCTTGGTAAAACATTCCAGATGTTTGATTGTGTGGGTTTCGTGACAACATAATAATTATAATTTAATTACAAGTTTGTAATAAAACTAAAAGCAAGTTCTGTTTCCTTCTTTTGTGTTGTTATTATTGTTTGTATGATATAATAACATGTTTTTAAAGTGCAATTTAAGTAAGTGTTTTTTAACCAAATTTGGTCGCATTCAAGAGTTGTACAGGCGAGTCAAAGTGTTGCTGAGTGGCCCGATTGGCCAGTCAAAAAAAAGTCCATACCCTGCTTTTATAATGTGACAGGTAATAATAATAAAACTGTTATGTTGGATAAATTATACAGATATTACTCTTTAAAACTCTGAAATTGTTAAGTTATAGTGAATATTAATAATTAGCATAACCGTGTTTAAAAGTGTGGGAAATACAGATAACAACCGATAGGCGTAAGAGTCCGGTGTTTAAAACATCGCCATGAGTGTCTGTTGAAATTGTCTACCAGCTTAATTGGCAGCTAAAATCGGCTCGGTGAAACAAAAAACACAGTTGGACTTTTTTCCTTTAATTCAAAGTGAAGATTGTTTCAAAGTAAGTATTTCTTGGTCTCCATGAGCTCTCACAATACACGATTAGGCCAAGAGAATGAAAGTTATAGATTTGCGTCCAAACAATTTTAAAAACACATGAGGCTTTTTTTCATTTTTCATTATTTTTATTGATCTATTATTTCCATAGTAGATTCAAGTCCAAATGATTTGGAATATACTGCTTCCTGCTTGAGGATTCAATGCTCTACTGGGCTACACTTCAGAATTTATGACAGAGATGGCAGTATTGGCACAAAGGACCTCGTAGACATTACCACTATTGACGATTTGGAACTTGAATTTGTTTGATGATCATTAAGTGACTTTTTTGTGCAAATAATGAAAATTTTCAGCAGTACCTTTTACGGCATGCGGGCGGTGGACTCAAATCTATAACTTTCATTCTCATAGCCTTAGGGTGGGAAAACGTGATGGTAGTCGTTATTTTGACCGCAATTCCTTTCCAAGCAAAATTCCTTGGAACCGTTCAGATCTGCTAACGGCTTAATGCCTCAGCAGGATAACCTCGAATTATCATTATGCTTGCACTCAAGGTTAATCTTGATGAACTAAATATATCATAGTTGTTAACGACTAATTATTTGGATGTAATTTGTTGTGGGCATGTGATTCAAGGTATAATTTTTTATATATCACAAAACAAAAATGGGTTGCACAAAATGTAACTTGTGAGACTACCCGTAAAAAATTAAAATATGCACAAAAAAAATGTAATTTGTAAAGGGAGATAATCCATGTTGTAGCAGTTAGTCACAACTGCTTGAAAGAAAAAAAAATCACCCAAAACTAACACATTCTTGAATTGTTTTATATATTTATTCCATTATTGGTAAACTTATACAAGTTTTACTACATGGGTCTATCATCGAAAAGACGACTTTTACGATAATTTTAAAATAACGCAAATTATAAAATACAACAACGACCGGTTGAACGACTCAACAGAACGAAATCGGAAACATAATCCAAATATTTCTCATAAGCTTGTACCATCCGTCCGATATAGTCGTTACAGCTATAAACATTAGTACACAATAACGCTAACTGCATGATTGCTTACCGGCTAGTTGTGACATGTGCGTTTGTTTTCATTGCAATATGCAGTAGAGGGGGGTACCAAAATTTCTTCAAAATGGCGGCGCCTTTGTAATGCGGATGAATACACAGACCAATTCATGAACAGGAATAGGCCTAATGTAACAAGGTAAGGCTATAATAATACAATTTTATGTTCATTAATATTAACATTGTATTCCATTAATTTTGATGTATACAAATAATTAAATTATGTTTATAAAAGTACACTTTTGTTGAAAAGTAAATCGTTTTTATTTTTTTTATTTTGCTTTTATTTATTTTATTTGTAGAATAAGTTAAAATAGTGGTTCAATGTGTAATATAATATAAAAAAAAAAAAAAAAAAAAAAAAAAAAAACGTTGAAACAACAATGACCATTGTATATAATATACTTATTTTCATATAATAAATAAAATGTATTTGTCAAACATTTACCAAATGTTGCTATATCAAATTAGCGTATTGTTAACAGGCGCGTGCGCACGGGGGGGTCGGAACCCCCACCCCCACCCCCCGCTCAAGGCGAAAACAAATTTCATATCCCGATTTTTAATGTAATTTCTTTTCAAAAAAATGTGGTCAGAAAGCAGCTCGGCTAGCCAGCAGAAAACACCTCAGAATAGCCCTAGAAGGGGTCAATTTTTTTCAAAATTTTCGGGGGGAAGGCCCCCCAGACCCCCCACCATAGGCTTCGCCAAACACCTCGACCCCCCCCCCCCCATGTTAAATAAATGTTTGCAACACAGCTAAGTCATATAAAATCTATAATTTTTTTAGTAGCAGTTCATGGACGTAGGTCGGGGTCGTCCGGACCTTCCCCCGACCCACCCCCGACCTACGCCCATGAACTGCTACTAAAATTTTTTTTATCTTCTAAAGTTTACACTAATTTTAGGCAAGACATTCCCCAATCCAATGTAAACGTTCTGCAGTTTTCTACTCACTATATACTTACACCCCTTACTCTCTACCCATTCTGCTTTTCTTCCTTTCTTCAAATCTACTATGTAAGTCTGTGGTATTAAAACATGTATCCGCATGTAAAATATAGGGTGAGGTCTTAATATAGGCTAAGCCTGTTGACCAGTCCCAATATGTTTTTTTTTTGTAAAATAAATATTGTTTAAACCAGAAGTAACGGTTGTAAAGAAGCTTTAGTTTTTGTTTTGAAATGGCATTTCCCCCGTTTCAGATATCAGTCATCACATTTGGACACCCCCCCCACCCCCACCCCCTTCAGAAATCCTGCATCCGCGCCTGACTGGAATTCGAGAGAGTTCTCGACATAAATATCCTGAAGTGCAATTTCCTGTCTGCATTCTACAAGTAAACTAAAATTAGTTCATCATAACATGTAAATTCTGGTAAATGCCATAAAAATGCCATTAAATGCCAATAATTTTTTGTTTTTTTGTTTAATTATTGTGGTGTTAAAGCAGGGCCGTGGCTAGCGTGGGGGGGGGGGGGGAGATCCGGAAAGCATTATAGAAACTTAAAGAAAATTCTCTTCTTAAATGTTTAAGGAGTTTTAGACTATTAACTACTCAGTTGCCACACACACACACACCCCACCCCACCCCCACCCCAAACAAAAAATCCTAGCTACGGCCCTGTAAAGTCCACCCTCCAGCATCCACCCACCCCCTGCTCCGCCGTGCCTGTTTCAGAATAGGCCTACAAATCGGTTTTAAAATGTTTATTTGTTCCACTTTTTTTCACTCGAGGTTTGGTATAAGTTTGTTATGGTAATTAGATTTAATAGGGGCAACAACTCTTCGTGAACAATTCGAAACGTCAGTTACATTAAATTTGATTATGCCGAAATAACACTTTTGGAGCATTCAGTTTTGTTATTAATTTACAAAAGAACAGTATGAAATAAAGTTCCAGTTGCCAACATGATATTTATTCTGTCAACCTTCTGGAATTTGTATTCGCAATAATTGAAATGCTAAATATATTTTCAGTAATCGTATTTGCCGCTAATTCTTTTTATGGACTATTTGCAAGTGCGCATGTGTTACAAAACCTGGCTGTCAGTCGGCTAAGGCTAAAGAATATACCGTATGCAAATTTCAGCCAACGACAAAGTGTGTTTCAGTCGTATCGAATGGATATCGAATATATTACCGTTTGTGATGTTTTGTTGTGGTGAGTGTATACATATATAATTATTTATAGATACAAAACATTTGAATGGCAATGTTTACTAACAAAATATGTTTATTTTCAAGGTAGATACCTTATTATTATATTTATGCAGTGGTATAACGGTACCGTATTCGTATGTCGGTGCCTGTCGGCTTTCTTTGATGTTTTAATGCACAACGTTTCTTTGAGTCTGTGTTAGTGTGTATTGGACAAAACCAGACGCCGTCTTATAGACTCTGTTATATAGTACAGAAGAATTGGTCCGTTTTATTGAATTGTGAAGTGACCTACTGTAGAAAATAACCTACTCCGTAAAAGGCTAATAGACTCATGGCTTAATTGCTGCAGACAGCTTAGTGTTATGTGCGATAATCTATAAAATCAATGCCGTTTGCTTTGGAGATCAAACAATGGAGAGGCCCTGATTGGGTTTGTATACAAGCTTTTTTTTTATAGTTTGTTTACTGTTTATTGTTGTTATAAAATGTGATGGGATGTTGTTGCTACTGCGGTTGTTGTGGTTATTATGAGTATTGTGTATAATGGTTGTAGTGCATTTTTAAAAATATGAGAAAAGCATTTTGTGATATTAACTTTTAATATCACAAAATCTGAGAAGTAACAGTCCATTTTTAGAGGGTATTTTACCATTTCAGGATGATCAAAAACACTTCAGATGTACGGAAATGGATAATCTAAACAATAAAATCAAAGTAAAGTATGATTTCAGTTATCAAAAAGGCTCTAATAGTAAAAAATATGCCTTAGTGTTTAAAAACTAGGGTATGTCTCTTTAATGGTTTTTTTTGTGTGTTATATTTTGCTATTCAAAACAAAAGAGAGAAGCTATTTATAGGTTTCAACATAAACATTTAGATGTCCATATTTAAATTAAAGATAATCTGCACTAAGTTCATGGCTTAGCATATTCATCCATTTATTCCTTCTTTCACTTGTTTGTTCATTTAGTTACTTCTTTCATTTATATACATTCATTTGTCTTTTCATCCAACCAATTTTATAAACCAACTGTTACTCAACCAGTCCATAAATATGACCATCTGTTCATCCATTCCATTGACTAATCCATCCATCCAACTGTCTCACCGGCCTCGGTGGCGTCGTGGCAGGCCATCGGTCTACAGGCTGGTAGGTACTGGGTTTGGATCCCAGTCGAGGCATGGGATTTTTAATCCAGATACCGACTCCAAACCCTGAGTGAGTGCTCCGCAAGGCTCGATGGGTAGGTGTAAACCACTTGCACCGACCAGTGATCCATAACTGGTTCAACAAAGGCCATGGTTTGTGCTATCCTGCCTGTGGGAAGCGCAAATAAAAGATCCCTTGCTGCTAATCGGAAGAGTAGCCTATGTAGCGGCGACAGCGGGTTTCCTCTCAAAATCTGTGTGGTCCTTAACCATATGTCTGACGCCATATAACCGTAAATAAAATGTGTTGAGTGTGTCGTTAAATAAAACACTTCTTTCTTTTTTCCATCCAACTGTCTGTCCATTACATCCATCCATCCATCCATCCATCCATCCATTTATTTTACAGCTGTAATACACTTGCATGAATGTACTTATCACCTATTCATCGTCTCAGGACAGGATGTAGGCCAGTGGTAAAGTCCTTGCTGCATGATCAAATACATATATATAGCCATAGTTTAATCAAATTTATTAAAATTTTTGTTGTTGTTTAACAACACCACTAGTAGTTTAAAAAGTGCTGAGGTGCCATTAAATATATGCCATTCATAGGGGACAATTAATATTTGTCAGTTCATTCTGATTTTTGTTTAGGTTCAGTTGCATGAATATTTTTGGTACATAGTCGATGCATATCCTAATTTATACTATTGTCCTGTAACTACATTAATGTTCCAACTGCATTTTAAACAAATTGATTTTGCTGTGAGGCATTTTTCACTTTGACTATAGCTGTGTTGCACAGCAAGTGTCCAAAAATCAATCTAGCTCAACCATTTTTTTTTTTTTTTTGGAAGACATCAATTTATGGAACACATGACAGAGCTTGAACTTAACAATGACACTGACGGCAATTGCTGTCGTTGAGATATAAATTGCCGTAGGTAGAGACCATCACCAATGCCACTTTTCTGCTATCGATAAAGCTCCTCAACAATGGCAAAATATATATACACCTGGTGTACATTGTCTGCCAATATTTAACATTTGCACATTTGAAATATGTCTACATAGAGCAAAATAGCCTTTTAGTCATGTTTATTTGTCACTTTTTAAAAAATTGCCATAGGTAGGCTCACAATAGCCGTCGGTGGGACGTTTCACTCAAAGCATGCAGGGCCGTAGCTAGAGGGGGGGGGGGGGGCAGGGGACCCCCCCCCCCCCGAAAAAATCCGGAAAGCATTATAGAAACTAAAAGAAAATTCTCTTCTTAACTGTTTAAGGAATTTTAGACTATTGACTACTCAGTTGCCCCCCCCCCCCCCAAAAAAAAAAAATCCTAGCTATGACCCTGGCATGGGAGACAAATTCTTAAGTTCAAGCCCTGACATGATAAAGTTCCTGAGGCATAACCGTATGGGCTCCCATTTTCGTATGGGGGCAGGGTGATTTTTGCCCATAGTAAACAAATGTTTGAATCTGGATAAAATTTATTCATAAAATAGCAGTACTTCCAAATAGCAATACATACATATGTATACATGTAGATATAAAAAAAATTGCTGACATTTACATGCAGTCTTAGAGAGAAAACTGGCTACATTTTTCCATTCTTCTTCTAAACTTATTTTCATGCTTGTATCCAATTAAAGTTCAAGCATGCTGTCCTAGGCATACACCTCAGCTATCTGGACTGTTTGTCCAGGACAAAGGGTTAGTTGTTAATTGTTAGTCAGAGAGAAGAAGGTATAGTGATCTTACACCTACCCACTAAGTTGTTAAACCTTGCTCTGGGTAAGAGTCGGTACTGGGCAGTGCTGCAGACCCAATAACTACCAGCCTTATGTCCAATAGCTTATCTGCCCCAGATTGGGCCCCTGGCTTCCCAGGGGCAGAACCCTGGGGCGGACATTCTCGAAACCTACGTGGTATATGAGCATGTGAAAGCCTTACGCACGCACCCGATGGCTTAACAATGACACCACTGAGGCCGGTATTTGTCAATTAGTAGCAAGGGATCTTTTATATGCACCATCCCAGAGACAGGATACATGTAGCATATATATATATACCACAACCTTTGATAGACCAATCGTGGTGCACTTGCTTGAACAAGAAATATTAGCCCAATTGGCACACCGATGGGGATCGATCAAACATCATTACCATTGGGCTACATCCCACCCCTATATGACTGAGTCATAATAATCACATCATGCAATGTATAATTCCAAGATAAAAGTATCTGGATTAGAAACCAGAAATGCCTGAACTAGTGAGGTGGTCCAGGTGGATTCCAGATGTGCAGATTAGTACAGTCTGGCAACTGATGAGAGTTAAAGTGATCACAGGAAATTGTATTTCATGATGGGTTTCATTTTTAATTCAGGAAAGGAGATAACAGATTGGGAGATAAATAGATTTGATTGCTTGTAGTGTGGTAACAATTGGTTGTTTCCTTTCTAGATAATGTGAAAATAACAACTGTATAAACTGTAATGGGTTTATTTTGACATTTGCACCAAGTTTTATTTCACTAGTTAAAGGGACATACCCTAGTTGTTAAAAACTAAGACATATTTTTTACTATTAGAGCTGTTTTTGATAACTGAAATCATACTTTACTTAGATTTTATTGTTTAGATTATAAATTTCCATACATTCGAAATGTTTTTGGTCATCCTAGTGTTTTTAACATCACAAAATGCATTTCTCATATTTAAAAAAAATGCACATGCATCTGAGAAGTAACAGCTATGGAGTCCAGTTTTAGTCTATTTGTAGAGGATATTTCACCATTTCAAAGTCAGACTCATGTTTCACTCAACTGTAACTTTATCCAAATTTCTTTCAGATTTGTAGATTAACTGAACTTAGTGTTAATTTTCACGGGTTGAAACTAGGCTTTGTCCCTTTAATGCTCAGACCGGTCTCGGTGGTGTCGTGGCAGGCCATCAGTCTACAGGCTGGTAGGTACTGGATTCGGATCCCAGTCGAGGCATGGGATTTTTAATCCAGATACAGACTCCAAACCCTGAGTGAGTTCTCCGCAAGGCTCAACGGGTAGGTATAAACCACTTGCACCGACCAGTGATCCATAACTGGTTCAACAAATTCCATGGTTTGTGCTATTCTGCCTGTGGGAAGCGCAAATAAAAGATCCCTTGCTGCTAATCGGAAGAGTAGCCCATGTAGTGGCGATAGCGGGTTTCCTCTCAAAATCTGTGTGGTCCTTAACCATATGTCTGACACCATATAACCATAAATAAAATGTGTTGAGTGCGTCGTTAAATAAAACATTTCTTTATACCACACAGAGGAAACCCGCTGTCGCCACTACATGGGCTACTCTTTCCAAGTAACAGCAAGGGATCTTTTATTTGCGCTTCCCACAGGCAGGATAGCACAAACCATGGCCTTTGTTGAACCAGTTATGGATCACTGGTCGGTGCAAGTGGTTTACCCCTACCCATTGAGCCTTGCGGAGCACTTACTCAGGGTTTGGAGTCGGTATCTGGATTAAAAATCCCATGCCTCGACTGGGATCCGAACCCAGTAGGGGAGAGCGGGGATGGTTCGGACAGTTTTTACCGAACCCTTTGTAAAACTTGAGTAGTAGTATATATGGAGGTCAAACTGTTATTGTGATAAAGCTTGACATCCCTGCTACATGTATATACAATTGTGCTGCTAAGCCATTGTGTTTAATACTGATCAAGATATAACATGGTTTTATCAATTTTCAAAATGTCCGATCCATCCCCTAATCCTACTAATTTCAACGAATGTTTAGTCCACTGAATGACACACCAATTTCAGGTATTCACTAAGTCTTTTATTGGCCACAATTAATGGTTTTTGGCAGTATGGCTTTTATTTGGTTTATATTTACAGCTGCTAGATCTTTAACATTTGGGAAAATGAAAGAATCAAATTCAACTAGAACAAACTCCTCAATGTGTGGATCCCTGTCAATTGGCGTGTCATCCAGTGGTACTGTAAAATCCTCATCAGAGTATTCTGATTCATCATCAACAATGTTGCTATCATGATCATGACATTTTTTCTTCTTTTGGAATAGGCACTTCTTTAACTTTTTATTCCTCAATTCTTCTATTGCATTCCTTTCTGGTGTGTCTGTTGCCATAATGCATTTACCGCGCTTTCGTCCCCTTTGGTTCTTTTTCTTTCTATTGGGAGCTTTAGGGTAAACAGCAATATCATATTTCCAGGGATAATAACCCTTTTTATTTCTATTGGGAGCTTTAGGGTAAACAGCAATATCATATTTCCAGGGATAATAACCCTTTTTCTTTCTATTGGGAGCTTTAGGATAAACAGCAATATCATATTTCCAGGGATAATAACCCTTTTTCTTTCTATTGGGAGCTTTAGGGTAAACAGCAATATCATATTTCCAGGGATAATAACCTTTTTCTTTCTATTGGGAGCTTTAGGATAAACAGCAATATCATATTTCCAGGGATAATAACCCTTTTTCTTTCTATTGGGAGCTTTAGGGTAAACAGCAATATCATATTTCCAGGGATAATAACCCTTTTTCTTTCTATTGGGAGCTTTAGGATAAACAGCAATATCATATTTCCAGGGATAATAACCCTTTTTCTTTCTATTGGGAGCTTTAGGGTAAACAGCAATATCATATTTCCAGGGATAATAACCCTTTTTCTTTCTATTGGGAGCTTTAGGATAAACAGCAATATCATATTTCCAGGGATAATAACCCTTTTTCTTTCTATTGGGAGCTTTAGGATAAACAGCAATATCATATTTCCAGGGATAATAACCCTTTGGTTTTTCCTTTTATACCTTCTGGGCATTATTTCTCAAACATCAGTATGTAACAAAATGCTGTAAAAGACAGATAGAAATGCATTATTTAATGATACACTGCACGTTTTAATTAGGCATACAGTTTAATTAGATCTGACTTTCCCATGGGTAATACATGAGAGAATTAACCAACTGCCACCTTGCCATGGGTTACTATTTTTTTTATTAGCAACAAAGTTTTTGTTGAAAGTACCATCCCTCAGACAGCACGGTACATACCACATCATTTATTACAACAGTAGTACAGTGTGAAACAAACCAATGCCCACTGAGGGATGGTTTGGACACCAAAGGGGTAGGTTCGTCCATCTGTCCGGAACTACCCCAGGATACTCCATCATATAAAAATGGAGGCACACACAAATATCACGGTGTAATGAATTCAATGTTGCATGCTAAATATGTGTAAATGTATCTTAGTCAACATATTATATGATATGTGTATGTTCCTGAAATACTTAGCTAACAAACAGTTACTTTCTTGGAATAAAAAAATACATCAAAGTTGTGAAAAATCAACAAAATCCATACTCACCTAAACAAATGCCACTCTTTACTTCATTTAAAACATGGTGTTAAGACAACTTCTTGGAGATGTTTTCAGCCAATCAGGTTCCTTGTATCAGCTGTTATTTAAGAGGAAGAGAGGATGTCCAGACCATCCCTCTGTCTGAACCATCCCCGCTCTCCCCTACCTACCAGCCTGTAGACCGATGGCCTACCACGACGCCACTGAGGCCGGTAAACTTTGGAAGATGCCAGCAACTTGAGCAGGCAGCTAAATTAATTCACCTTACTTAAGACTTAGATACAGTTTTAACATGCTCATATACCTCTATGGTTTTGAACACGCCTACTGTTGAGTCCGGTCTCAAGGGGGGTGGGGGGTGGGGGTTTGGGGGGTGGGATGTAGCCCAGTGGAAAAATGCTCATCTGATGAGCTGCCGATCTAGGATCAATCCCTGTCAGTGGATCCATTGTGCTATTTCTTATTCCAGCTACAGTGCACCATGACTGGTATATATCAAAGGTTGTGGTATGTGCTATCCACTCTGTGGGATGGTGCATATGAAAGATCCCTTGCTATTAACAGGAAATGTAGCAGGTTTTCTGTCTAAGACTGTATGTCAAAATTTCCAAATGTTTGACATCCAATAGCCGATGATGAATAAATCAATGTGCTCTAGTGGTGTTGTTAAACAAAAACAAACTTTAACTTGTAACTCAGGGGTTGAGGAAATGATTAATTATCAGAGTTGGGGGAGGAAGGAAGAAAGGAAGGAAATGTTTTATTTAATGACGCTCTCAACACATTTTATTTACGGTTATATGGCGTCAGACATATGTTTATATATAGACCACACAGATATTGAGGGAGGAAACCTGCTGTCGCCATTTCATAGGCTACTCTTTTTGATTAGCAGCAAGAGATCTTTTATATGTACCATCCCATAGACAGGATAGCACATACCTCAGCCCTTTGATGTACCAGTCGTGGTGCACTGGCTGGAGTTAGAAATTGATCCTAAATTGACTGCGCATCAATGAGCGTTTGACCACTGGGGTACGTCTTACCCGTGTCATGGTTAAGCCATCGGACATAAGGCTGGTAGATACAGGGTTCACAGCCCGGTACTGGCCTCGGTGGTGTCATGGTTAAGCCATTGGACATAAGGCTGGTAGGTACAGGGTTCACAGCCCGGTACCGGCCTCGGTGGTGTCATGGTTAAGCCATCGGACATAAGACTGGTAGGTACAGGGTTCGCAGCCCGGTACTGGCTCTCACCCAGAGCAAGTTTTAACGACTCAGTGGGTAGGTGTAAGACCACTACACCCTATTCTTTCTACTGACCACTAACAACTAATAATTACTAACCCACTGTCCTGGACAGACAGCCCAGATAGCTGAAGTATGTGCCCAGGACAGCGTGTTTCAACCTTAATTGGATATATAAGCACAAAAATAAGTTGAAATGAATGAATGATAGAATTTGAGTGGTGGTGGTGGTGAAAATTGCCTGAATTGTTTCAAATCATTGTGTACAATATCCATAGCACTGGGACTTTAAATAGCTGTGGGTTAAAGGGACATTCCTGACTTTGCTGCATTGTAAGATGTTTCCGACTAATAAAATATTTCTATGATTAAACTTACATATTAACTATATTTTCTAGTTTATAATATCGGTGTCTGTGTATTCAATGTGTTTCTGGTCATCTTAATATTTAAATAATTTCGTACGTACGAAAAAAATTATTTTTTAGGAAATAAAATGAAATTTAACCCAATACAAATACTAGAACGATCAGAAACATGTTTAATATACAGCCACTAATATTTTATGCAGAAAAAATATATTTGATATTTAATTACAATCGTTAAAAATTCTCTGTTAGTCGATAACATCTTAAACATTGCAGCAAACTCAGGAATGTCCCTTTAAGTCTTTGTGTAATATGAGAATAGTTTTATCTCAATCAAGTAGATCTCCAGCTATTGTGTTTGTGTCTCTACACTGTGTAAGTAACTGTACGTCTGTATTGTATTGTGTTGTGTTGTGTGTGTGTGCATTCCAGTGCCACAATCCTTGTATTGTGACATGACTGTACGGAGAAGACACAGAGTAAACGATCTAATGATTTGTGAATTCTCGGTCTGTCAGATTTACTTGATTATAAAATTCCAATCTGGCTAGAGATTTTCGAAGCTATTTTAGAGCTACGATAGTGTAAAACCATCGTAATTAAGCTACGACATAAAAAAACATATGTCATTATATAGTCTATAACGGTTTTACGATATTGTAGCAGTAGATAGCACTAAGATAGCTTTGAAAATCCTGGCCATGTCTCATAACAGTTCATGTTCAATTTTATTTTTATTTTTATTTTTTATCCCACTGCCCCCTTTCCTTTCTCGCCTTTGAATTCCATCTCATTTCTTTCTGATCTGGCAACTCCTATCTTTCAACTTTTTTCACTGTCCACCTCCACATCCCAGTCCTTGTCTCTCCAACCGTAACAGGTGCTTGTCTCTTGTGGCTATCTGCCACACACCTGCCATTCCCCATCAGCTTTTAGCTGTGGGCTTAGTCTGACCACTACGGGGAGTGTTCAGTAGTTACTTCTGGCACTGTTAAGAGGCACTTGTAACCACCTACTATGCTCCCCTACTACCGGCGGTCGTTAGTTAGTGCTGTGGTTCAGACCAGCAGTTCATGTTCGAATTGGTAAGGGGGAGGGGCAAGACGTAATCCAGTGGTACAGCACTCGCACCAGCCAGTACACCACAACTGGTACATCAAAGGCCATGGTATGTGCTATTCTGTATATGGGATGATGCATATAAAAATCTATCCCTTGCTGCTGATCAAAAACAGTAGCCCATGAAGTGGTAACAGTGGGTTTCCTTCCTCAATATCTGTGTGGTCCTTAACCATATGTCCGACACCATATAACTGTAAATAAATTGTGTTGAGTGCATCGTTAAATAAAACATAAAAAGAAATGGTAAGGGGTCAAGGGGGTCTATATACCCCCCCATAACTCACACAAATTGATTTGCAATTAGTTTAAAGTGCTATTCATCACTGCACTTTGCATGAAGACCTCCACTCCACATTACCGGTATATTATTAAAGAGGCTCTCCTGAATTTGCTGCACTGTATTATAATACATACATGTACTGTTATGCCACGGTGTGAACTTAATGCGAGATAAAGAACACATTGATTTATTAATCATTGGCTATTTGATGTCAAACATTTGGTAATTTTTATATAGCATCATAGATAGGAAACCTGAAAAAAAAATTTAATAGTAGCAAGAGATCTTTTATATGCACTATCCTACAGACAGGATAGCACATACCACAGCCTTTGATATACCAGTCGTGGTGCACTGGCTGGAATGAGAAATAACCCAATGGGCCCACTGATGGTGATTGATCCCAGACTGACCATGCATCAAACAAACATTTTACTACCGGGCTACATCCCACCCCTTGAACTAACAGGAGCAACTGCCTCACAGCCCAGCTAGTGTTCTACTATCTTATTTATGTAAGTTGAGATCCCATAACTGTTCAAGTAACTTGAATAAAACAGTTTCTTGTTTGTACATGTGATTAGCCTAGGGCCTGATTCGGCTCTTGATAATTATGTTGTTGTTCTTCTCTGATGTCCTAAATAGCCAGTATTTGACTTTTATTACCCATATGGGTAGAGAGAATTGGGGAACATTTCTTCCCCTAGATACGTTTTAATGTCGTAAACAGTGCTTCACTATAGGGTCAGCCCTTTGTTCTAGGTGGGGTCGGGTCCCTGAAAACACTAAAAAAAAATTATATGCCTAGCGTATGATGCCTTAGTAGTTGTAAAAGTTTAAGAGTTAGTTGTTGAATGTGTGTGTCATGGCTCTGAAATGTGGAGAATCAACAAAACATGACTTGTTATCACACAGCAATACACACGAGACCAGTACTTGAGTTGTTTCAAGAATATGTTCCGACATAACACATGATTTACACATTTATAGTCCTTGTCAAAAAGAATTGGCCCAACATTAAATTATATGTTATTTCCTGTAGCACATGGCTGCAGAAAGTACTCACCCAGTCGTCAAATGCGAGTAAACATTTTGACCAACGAGTTAGAAAATGCAACTATCGGTCCGACGGGCGATCTATAATTTTTTGACTGACTGTAATTTTATTTTATATATTGTCTAAATTTGTTTCTTATTTTAAATAATCATTTATCCTCAGTCTCTTCTACTATAAGACCGGCCTCGGTGGCGCCGTGGTTAGGCCATCGGTCAACAGGCTGGTAGGTACTGGGTTCGGATCCCAGTCGAGGCATGGGATTTTTTATCCAGATACCGACTCCAAACCCTGAGTGAGTGCTCCGCAAGGCTCAATGGGTAGGTGTAAACCACTTGCACCGACCAGTGATCCATAACTGGTTCAATAAAGGCCATGGTTTGTGCTATCCTGCCTGTGGGAAGCGCAAATAAAAGATCCCTTGCTGCTAATCGGAAGAGTAGCCTATATGTCTGACGCCATATAACCGTAAATTTAAATGTGTTGAGTGCGTCATTAAATAAAACATTTCTTTCTTCTACTATAATATCCTACCAAGTTTTAAATCAGATGATTCACCAATTACTGTATCATTAACAGAAATTGAAGGAGGAAGAGACCTTTGGAAGTACATTGATTGTGTATAAACCGGTCTCGGTGGCGTCTTGGTTAAGCCATCGGACATAAGGCTGGTATAGGTACAGGGTTCATAGCTCGGTACCGGCTCCCACCCAGAGCGAGTTTTAACAACTCAATGGGTAGGTGTAAGACCACTACACCCTCTTCTCTCTCACTAACCACTAATAATTAACAATTAACCCACTGTCCTGGACAGACAGCCCAGATAGCTGAGGTGTGTGCCCAGGACAGCGTACTTGAACCTTAATTGGATATATAAGCATGAAAATAAATTGAAATGAAATGAAATGAAATTATTGTGTATGAAGCAAAAACACTGTTGCAGACATTGTTTGTGGCATTGACCTAGGTTCCATCGGGTGTGCACTTTATTGTCGCCCAATCGCCAATGGTAAGTCAAATTAGCATCGGGCAAGTCAAAACCTTATCACGTGTCGCCCGCCTGGCGACCGAACATTTCCGCATATTGTATTATGTATCAAAAATGCAAATAACTAATGTTTGTAAGAGATCGGAAACTTATTATTATTTTTTTTTTTTCAACTGGTTTCCTATTAGTATTTGCAGAACCAAACTCATATAGGACATAATAGTGACCACTTCCCCAGTCTATCAAACAGTCTAAAACTATTCGGAATGCCTCGGCCGGTTTTGATTATGTATTCGGAAAACCTCGAACACGTAAATGTATTCGTAGGTTCAGTTAGAACAACTCGGCCATGTCCGTCTTTACTTTCGATTTAGTTATAATCAGAACAAGTTGTCACATTTCGCTACGCTATGTTTCGCAGAAAGATTTTGTTTATGAGCTTGAGGTTTTCCGAAGTTACATTGTGTTTCATTTCTTACGGAATATACTGAGTCTACTATACCAAAACACCCATTTGTCACTGCAAACGATGTCAACATAGATTGCTGTCAGCTTAGTATTTTTTTAATCCCTCGTCATACGGCCACAAAAGCACCTTATTCGTTCCAAGACCGAGCCTTGGTAAAACATTCCAGATGTTTGATTATGTGGTTGCCATGACAACATAATAATTATAATTTAATTACAACAGTTAGTAATAAAACTAAAACGAGTTCTGTTTCCTTCTTTTATGTTGTTATTATTGTTTGTATAATATGATAGCATGTTTTTAAAGTGCAATTTAATTAAGTTTTGTTTTAACCAAATTCAGTCGCGGGCCATTCAAAAGTTGTACGGGCGAGTCAAAGTGTTGCTGTGAGTGGCCTGATTGGCCAGTCAAAAAAAATCCCAAGTGCATGCCCTGTTCCATCTGTTCATGCAGTTGCCTATAGATCTATATACATGTACTATACATACAAGTACTGTGCACCCATTGAAGTGTACTGGCCTGCATGTTGAAATTATACATTACCAGCTGAAGAAGTACTGCATGTTCACAGATAAGTAAAGTGATATACGATGAAGATGAACATCTGTCAGATGGAATGAGTCTGGGAGAAAGAGAGCTCACTTTTGACTGGTTCCTGGAAGTTATGGGGCTCTGAAAGGGATGTCCTTTTTTTTTAAGTACACATGTTATTTAAAGGGATATTCCTGAGTTTGCTGTACTTTTTAAGATGTTATCGATTTACAGAGACTTTTTAACGATTGTAATTAAATATCAAATATATTTTTCTGCCTAAAATATTAGTGGCTGTTTAATAAATGTGTTTCTGATCGTTCTACTATTTGTACTAGGTTACATTTCATTTTATTGCCTAAAATATATTTTTCGTACATGTATACAAAATTATTTAAAGACAACATCCATTTTGGGCTTCTTACAAATATTAAGACGACGAGAAACACATTGAATATACAGACACTGATCTTCTAAACAAGAAAATATATTTAATATGTAAATTTAATCGTAGAAATATTTTATTTTTCGGAAACATCTTACCATGCAGCAAACTCAGGAATGTCCCTTTAATTTGCACTCTTTGGGGTTTTTTTAAGTAGCTTTTAGTAATTCCTCCATTGATCCAACTGGATGTCTCTATCATTCTGTATGTTTGTCATTCATTCAAACTGAAAGACAGACAGACAGACATACAGAATGACAGAAATGAAACCTATAGATCATCTGTCCCACACATCGTTTCCTTTTCTGGTGGGTTTTCACAGTCTGTCAAGAAAATGAGCTGTAATTTTGTGTATAGCCTTGCCATGTACAGATGCAGATCAAGTTTTAACATTCATGGCAAGTTACACATTTTTAACAGTCATGACCCTTTAACATAGGATATATATATGAACATTTGTTTTCCGTGCTTTGTTGTTGTTTTTTTGCAATACCTCAAGATATTGTGCTGAAATTTTGTATATAGCTTTATCGTATCAAGTTTGACTTTGATGGCAATTTGCCATCTTTTACAGTGTTAGATGTATGGTCCTTGAATGTAGTAAATATGAAAATTGCTGCATTATGAAAAATGTGGTATGTTTCCTCTTGACTACATGCCAGAATTACCAAACATTTGACATCCAATAGCCAATGATTAATTGATCAATGTGCTCTAGTTGTGTTATTAAACAAAACAAGCAAACAATATGTGTCAGAACTACCAATCAATCAATATTCTCTAGTGGTGTCATTAAACATGTGGTCATGTTGCCTCAGTAACTGAATAAATGTCTTGTCTTGTCTTGTCTTGACTTGTCTTGTATCGAACAAAAAACAATATTTTCTAAAAATATTGAAAAATAATTTAATTTTATTCTACATTTTGAAATGACTGGTTTAAATAACTGACACTGGTTGAGACCTGTGGTATTTTTTTCTTCTGTTGTGAGTCACATGATATTCTCAGAGCTCCCTGGAGAAATCTCTCCTCCGAATAGCCACAGACAGAATTAGATCACTGACTGTGCTGATCAATAGAGATAGTGTCACACCAGTTGTCATTGTCATGTCAGACGTGTAATGTTAGCCAGTCATCTCATTTTCAGATGAACATTTTTTTTAATTCATCAAATTTAGGGTTTTAAAGGCATACTGTCACGGATTTAAGGACCTTATTTCTTTAAAAATGGATAATAAATAAAAATTACATTAATTGTTGGAAACCAAATCTAGCTATCATATCACCTTAACTGAACCATGATGGAGTGAAATCCATGTCAACCCTCTCGGCAATTTTAGTTTTTGAATTATGGACCATTGCCATAATTCAATTATTTTTACAAAATATAATTAATAAATGGAGTATGGTGGTTATGAAGATGGTTGAATAAAGTACATTTAGGGACAAATCAAATAATTTTTGTTCAGGTACTACTTTGTTAGACCAGTAAATAGGTCAGTGGTCTGTGACAATATGCCTTTAAGCCACAAAGAATTTTTTTTATTGAAAATGCTCTTAATTACCTCATAATTGTTTTTTTAAAGACTATTTTAAACATTAATACTGGTATGTAATAGCGCTGTACATAATTAGCCAGGCACCATCAAAATTTTGTAAATTCATCAAATATATACGGTTTAACCAACAGAGAATTTTTTTATTTTAAAATGCTTACAATTTGGCAGTTGTGTTTGAAAATATGTTTGTACCATAGCTAACAAGGTGTCTGGGGTGTGGGCAATTGTCTCCTAACATTATTTTCAAAGCATATCGTTTTTTTTAACTAATAATATAAAGAATAGTAATAACCTGCATGAAACGCAACAGACTACAATGTAGCCCAATGGTAAAGCACTTGTTTGATGCTTGGTCAGTTTGGGATCGATCCCCGTCAGTGGGTCCATAGGGCTATTTTTCATTCCAGCAAGTACATCACGACTGGTATATCAAAGGTATGTGCTATGTTGTCTGTGGAAAAGTGCATACAAAAGATCCCTTGCTATGTTAATGGACAAATGTTGTGGGTTTCCTCTCTAAGACTATATTGTCATCCAATAGCCGATGATTAATAAATCAATTTGCTCCAGTGGTGTCATTAAACAAAACAAACTTTAACTCAGACTATATCTCAAAATTACCAAATGTTTGACATCCAGTAGCCAATGATTAATAAATCAATGTGCTCTAGTGGTGGTGTTAAACAAAAACAATGTTGTCCTGTCTGACTAATAATTCCTTTATTTAACTGTACCTAAGCCAATTCAGGGCTTCAAAGTGGAAAATTACATTTCATTCATCAAATTACATTAATTGGTCCTGTCTGACTAATAATTCCTTTATTAACTGTACCTAAGCCCATTCAGGGCTTCAAACTGAAAAATTACATTTCATTCATTCATTTCATTTCAACTTATTTTTGTGCTTATATATCCAATTAAGGTTCAAGCACGCTGTCCTGGGAACACACCTCAGCTATCTGGGCTGTGTGTCCAGGACAGTGGGTTAGTGGTTAGTGGTTAGTGGTTAGTGAGAGAGAAGAGGGTGTAGTGTTCTTACACGCTTTCCGGCTTTTGCTTAGACTTATTGGTGGACTGCTTTAGTTACGATTTGGGAATCTGAATTTTTGTGTTTATATCCAATGAAGTTTCAAGCACACTGTTCTGGCCACACACCCCAGCTAGCTGGGCTGTCTGTCCAGTAGGGGTGCAACGATACGGTCAAAACCGTATTGCGATATATTGCGATATAAGAAACTGTATTGCAATATATATTGCAATATAGTTGATATTATTTAAATTTAATATTTATGGGTTGGTTTTTTAAAATGAAAACAGAAGGCATAACTTTTTAATGATCTTTATTTGTTTCAGCTGTCAGGCTAAATATTTTAGGCCATATTTTTATTTTTTAACACAATACTAGTCTACTAGAACACCGGTGTGACGGTGTCAAACTATTTATAAATTGTCACATTCGGAAATCCTTACTATCGGGCTTTTCCATTGCTGCTCACTTGACATGGAAATGTATGTATTGAGTCGCAATGTTTCGGCAGATTGACTGAACCAGAGACGAGGTTATTAGCCGAGGTATTTTGAATGATCGGCCGAAGTATTCCGAGTTCAGTGAAAAACAGCAAAGTGCAATTCTCATTTGTTGGTTTATTTCTTTGAAGATGATAGCCGTAGCCGTATTCCAACGTAAATGAACAATGAATGATAATGTTTAAGTAACAAAACATTTATTTGTAATTATCGTGAACTGGTTATTTTCATTGGACTTTTAACACGTTTTGTTTAGAAGTTAGAAGCAAATATAACCGACCTATCACTTCGTATGCCAACAAATAAGCCGACTACGCTTGACGTGATTGTTACATTTCCTGTCATCACCAATTAATAAAATGATGTAGTTTTTGTTTGTTTGTTTGTTTGCCTATTTCAAGTCAAATAAGATACAAGGGAAAAAAATAGTGTATAAAAATCGTGATACACAAAACTGTACCATGGTTCGTATCGAGCTGATCAATTATCGTGGTATACCGGTTTATCGTTGCAGCACTACTGTCCAGGACAGAAGATTAGTTGTTAGTGGTTATGCAGTACATGCTATTTACATTATCTTATCATCGGCTATTGGACGTCAAACATATGGTCATTCTGACACTGTTTTTTAAAGGAAACCTGCTGTCGCCACATAGGCTACTCTTTTTACGACAGGCAGCAAGGGATCTTTTATTTGCGCTCCCCACAGGCAGGATAGCACAAACCATGGCCTTTGTTGAACCAGTTATGGATCACTGATTGGTGTAAGTGGTTTACACCTACCCATTGAGCCTTGCAGAGCACTCACTCAGGGTTTGGAGTCGGTGTCTGGATTAAAAATCCCATGCCTCGACTGGGATCCGAACCCAGTACCTACCAGCCTGTAAACCGATGGCCTAACTACAACGCCACCGAGGCCGGTGTGGGTTAGTTGCTAGTGGTTATGCAGTACATGCTAGTTACATAATTTCTTGCTGAAAATTGAAAGATGTAAATCATTATCGGTGTAGCAACTTGTGTCTGAAATACCTTCCCTGACTTAATTTAAGCCCATGAGCTCAGCTGCTTGTAATGGAGTGGGGAGGTGGGGATGGGGGGTTAAGTACATGTGCATGTATTTACAACTCAGGCTAGAGATTTTTGAAGCTGCAAGTATCTTAGTGCTATGATATCGTAAAACCATTTTTTGGTGTGTTTTGTTTTCATTTGATGTTTTTTTTTTCATATTTTTTCTTTCATTTTTTTTTTTTTTTTGTGAAACAGAAGTGCTAGTGATTCTAAAAGTGGTGCAAGTTATAAACAGATAAAAGTTTATTACTTAATTAAAAAAATAAATAAATAAATGGAACTGATGCTTTTAAAATGGTATAAAATTACCCAGTATGCCATTTATCTTATTGAATGAATGTGATAACATGTGTTCGGAATTAATAAACATATTTTTCCTTACTAATGTCTGGAATTTGTGTGAATAAGTGATCCAAGCTACACATAATCCATAACACTGACATTTAAAGTTAAAGTTTTGTTTATCGATTCCACTAGAGCACATTGATTTATTGATCACCAGCTATTGGATGTCAAACTTTTGGTAATTTTGACATATATTCTTGAGAGAGAAAACCTGCTACATTTTTCCGTTAGTAGCAAGGTATTTTGTATATGCACCATCCCACAGACAGGGTAGTACATACCACAGCTTTTGATATACCAATCGTGGTGCACTGGCTGGAACAAGAAATAGTCCAATATGGGCCGACTGATGGGGATCAATCCTAGAGTGACCATGCATCAAGCGAGCACTCTACCACTGGGCTACATCCTGCCCCTTGATGTTGATAGATGTCCAGGTAGTAAATACAGCTTGTATCGCACGCCTGCTGTGACAAAAACACTGACATTTAAAGTTAAAATTTGTTTTGTTTAATGGCATCACTAGAGCACATTGATTTATTATTTATTAATAATATTATTAATCATCAGCTATTGGATGTCAAACAATTGGTAATTTTGACCGACTGTGCACCAAAGCGAGTGCTTTACCACTGGGCTACGCCCCGCCCCTTGATGTTTATAGATGTCAAGGTAGTAACTACAGCTTGTACCGCATGCCTGCTGTGAGAAAAACACTGACATTTATTACCAGTGAGTAAGATTGGTGTACTTGATGTGTCCATAATTGATCATTATTGCCTTTTATTCATGGCTCAATATGCTCTACCACTTTATGGTCTGTGTGTTCTCTCAGATGGAAAGGTTACTGCATGTACAGGCATAGATTGCTGGCCTAACTTGCCCAGAATCAATTTGATTGTCTTCTATTGGCAATTCCTCTGAGAAGCAATCGATTCCCATTGGTGGCCCATTGGGCTGTTTTCCATTCCAGCCAGTGCCCCAGAACTGTGGTATGTGCTAACCTGTCTGTGGGATGGTGCATATAAAAGACTCTTTGCTACTAATAGAAATGTAGCAGGTTTCACCTCTAACTCTGTGCTCTAGATAAACATTTTTGTGTCTTGTCTGCTTTTCCTTTTTTGTCCATCCAATCATTATTTCATCTAAACATATAGTCCATATATTTGTTTTAATATATCCATCCATCCCATCTATTCACTTGTCCATCTGTCCATCCATCCATCCATTGAATCCATCCATCCAACAATATTCATCAATCTGTCCATCCAATTATCAATCCATCATAATTTATTAATTCATCCATTCTTGCATGCATCACATCACATTAATTCCATCCACTCATCAATATTCATCCATGAGTGTCCATCCAATTATCTGTTTATTGATCTACTCATCCATCCATCCATCCGTCTGTCTGTCCATCCATCCATCCATGCATCAATCCATTCATCCATTCAAACATCCATCCATCCATCCATCCATCCATCCATCCATCCATGCATCCATCCATCCATCCACACATCCATCCATCCCCCCACCCATCCATTCATCCATCCATCTATCCATTCATCCATCCATGCATCAATCAATCCATTCGTCCATTTATCCATCTATCCATCCATACATCCATCCATCCATTCATCCATCCAACCATTCATCCATCCATCCATCCATTCATACACCTATCATTTCATCTGTATATTCATCCATCTATCACATTAAATCCATTCATGCATTCATCCATGCATCCATCCATGCATGCATCCATCCATACATACATCCATTCATCCATCCATCCATCCATCCACACACCCATCCATCCATCCATCCATCCATCTATATATCCATTCAACCATCCATCCATCTTTCTCTCATCCGTCCATCCATCCATCCATCCATCTATCCGTTCAATCATCCATCCATCCTTCCATCCATTCACCCATCCATCCATCCATACATCCATCCTTCTCTCATCCATCCATGCATCCATCCATGCATGCATCCACCCATCCATGCATCCATCCATCCATCCATACATCCATCCATTCATCCATCCAACCATTCATCCATACATCCATTCATACACCTATCATTTCATCTGTATGTTCATCCATCTATCACATTAAATCCATTCATGCATTCATCCATGCATCCATCCATGCATGCATCCATCCATAAATACATCCATCCATCCATCCATCCATCCACACACCCATCCATCCATCCATCTATATATCCATTCAACCATCCATCTTTCTCTCATCCGTCCGTCCATCCATCCATCCATCTATCCATTCAACCATCCATCCATCCTTCCATTCATTCACCCATCCATCCATCCATACATCCATCCTTCTCTCATCCATCCATGCATCCACCCATCCATGCATCCATCCATCCACCCACCCACCCACCCATCCATGCATCCATCCATCCATCCATCCACCCATCCATCTATCTATCCATCCTCTCATCCATCCTTCTATCCATCCATCCATGTATCCATCCATCTTTTTCTCATCCATCCATCCATGCACCCATCCATCCATCATGTATCCATCCTCTCATCCATCCATCCATTCAACTATCCATCCATCCATCCATCCATCCATCCATCTATCCATCTATCCATCCTTCTCTCATCCATCTGTCAATTGATTTGTCCATACACCTATCTATGAGTTCATTCAGTCCATCCCTACATAAAGGTTGCGCCTCTGAAAACAATATTATGGGTTGTCATGTAGCAAAGATGATATATTATGCCATCAGTTATATCGGATTACTGTAATGGCAGTTTTGGCTTTTGTGACTTGTTTTGACACTTATAGCTTGTTATTAGCAAATAGCAAGTGGAAACAAATCACTGTAGCTATCAGACACATAGTCATACTCCAGGGGGGATAGGCATTAAACACCCACCCCACAAACACACCCACACACACACACACCCCACACACACCTTTAGCAGTCAAGTAAACAAAAAATTAGTGTATCCTCACCTAGCACCAAAACATGGTTCTGGAGCAGTACCACTAAAGAAGGCAGGGGTGTACAGAATATATTATATAACCCAATAAAGAGTTTTGTCTGTCAAATGGCAAGTCTGTGTTATGGGACATCTGAATTTTAGGAGGGAACCTTCCTTGCTGGGTGTGTACTGGTCTCGGTGGTGTCGTGGTTAGGTCATCGGTCTACAGGCTGGTAGGTACTGGGTTCAGATCCCAATCGAGGCATGGGATTTTTAATCTAGATACCGACTCCAAATCCTGAGTAAGTGCTCCGCAAGGCTCAATGGGTAGGTGTAAAACCACTTGCATCGACCAGTGATCCATAACTGGTTCAACAAAGGCCATGGTTTGTGCTATCCTGCCTGTGGGAAGCGCAAATAAAAGATCCCTTGCTGCTAATCGGAAAGAGTAGCCCATGAAGTGGCAACAGCGGGTTTCCTCTTTCAATATCTGTGTAGTCCTTAACCATATGTCTGATGCCATATAACCATAATTAAAATGTGTTGAGTGCATCGTTAAATAAAACATTTCTTTCTTTCTTTCTTTCTTTCCTTGCTGGGTGCACACAGAAGAATGTAACATTCTCAACAATGTTTGTTCAGGCTTCAGAGAATTGAAAATTTGCATAAACTATTTATGGGTTATGTAACAACAAATTCAGGTAACCCATTTTGTTCTTTCACATAAACCCACATCGACCATGCAAATGATGTCATAAATTCAATGAATGAAAAATGGGTTACCCAAAGCTGTATTTACGTGAATGATGCATGAACGAAAATATTGCTCTCGCAATTTTCAGAGACCTGTTCTTCTTTGTCTGTAGACCGGCGTCGTGGTTAGCCATCGGTCTACAGGCTGGTGGGTACTGGGTTCAGATCCCAGTCGAGGCATGGGTTTTTTAATCCAGATACCGACTCCAAACCCTGAGTGAGTGTTCCGCAAGGCTCAGTGGGTAAATAAAAGATCCCTTGCTGCCTGTCATAAAAGAGTAGCCTATGTGGTGACAGCGGGTTTCCTCTCAAAATCTGTGTGGTCCTTGACCATATGTCTGACGCCATATAACCATAAATAAAATGTGTTGAGTGCGTCGTTAAATAAAACATTTCTTTCTTTCTTTGTCTGTAGATTTTGCAGGTGTTATAATGTAACAGAAAAAGCAACTTCCATCCACTGAGGGGAATCGAACCATGGACTCTCAGAATGATAGTCCAGTGCTCTACCAGCTGAGCTAATAGGGGAAATTCCCACCAGCTACTGTTAGTAGGAGCACTTAGTGCCAACACTAGTAAAATAACACCTGCTACAGTGGATCTACAAGGATGCACAGATGATAAATATCACCCTTTTCAAAATCCTAGATCTGCATCTGATAGTGATGTGACCGGCCTCGGTGGCGTCGTGGTTAGGCCATCAGTCTACAGGCTGGTAAGTACTGGGTTCGGATCCCAGTCGAGGCATGGGATTTTTAATCCAGATACCGAATCCAAATCCTGAGTGAGTGCTCCGCAAGGCTCAATGGGTAGGTGTAAACCACTTGCACCGACCAGTGATCCATAACTGGTTCAACAAAGGCCATGGTTTGTGCTATCCTGTCTGTGGGAAGCGCAAATAAAAGATCCCTTGCTGCTAATCGGAAAGAGTAGCCCATGTAGTGGCGACAGCGGGTTTCCTTTCAAAATCTGTGCCGTCCTTAACCATATGTCTGACGCCATATAACCGTAAATAAAATGTGTTGAGTGCGTCATTAAATAAAACATTTCTTTCTTTCTTTCTGATAGTGATGTAAATTGTAATTATGTACAGTAGAACTCCTCTAAACCAGACACCCTCGTGACCAAGTAAAACGTCCGGTTACAAGAGGTATCTGGTTTAGAGAGCTTCTTTTGTGTACAGATATTTAAAAGGGGGCTGAAAAAAAACGTTCGCTTTTGTAAGAATTCTGGTTTACAGACGGTGCAGTTTTGAGAGGTTTTACTGTACATCCAACAAACAAACAAACAAACAAACAAACAAACAAACAAACAAACAAACAAACAAACAAACAAACAAACAAACAAACAAAACAAAAATGAAAAGTAAAAAACCCCCTAAAAACGGAAAGCTTGGGTTACCATATATCATTGTGTGTGTTGGTCGACTTTGTGGAAAGACATACTCCTTATTTTGCCTCTCATTATTTGGTACAAAAAAGTTGATGCAAAATATGAGGGGACTCATGTTGTTGGTCTGGCATTCAAGGTAGTTCATCAAGATTAACATTGACTGCAAGTCAGAGGCTAAGCACAAGCCACCATTAATCTGGCTAAAGGCATTACGCCATTAGCAATCATATGGCCGTTCCATGCAATTTCGCTCGGAACGAAATTGAGTTCAAAATAATAACTACCATCACATTTTCCCACCCTAATCTTGTATTGTGATCTATTTTGAGCTTATAGAGACCAAAAAATACTTACTTTGAAACGATATTCACTTTGAATTGAAGGAAGAAAAGTCCAACTGTGTGGGTTTTCTTTAAAACACGCAGTTATTGTTATCTGCCCTTACTGGGGAGAAATAAAACTCGGAACAGTCTTGTTTGTGAAAAAGGATTGGTGAAGACATTTCTCGTTCCAAGTGCCACAATAAATATAAAAATAACTTAAAAACTAAAAATAAATTAAAGTCAATAAAATAAAGTAAAATAAAATGATAGATTCTATTAGTATGTACATGCATGTATGTCTATATTACAGTATTAGGGTGAGACGTAGCCCAGTGGTAAAGCGCTCGCTCGCTGTGCGGTCGGTCTGTGATCGATCCCTGTCGGTGGGCCCATTGGGCTATTTCTCATTCCAGCCAGTGCACCATGACTGGTATATCAAAGGTTGTGGTATGTACTACCCTGTCTGTGGGATGGTGCATATAAAAGATCCCTTGCTGCTAATCGAAAATAGTAGCCCATGAAGTGGCGACAGCGGGTTTCTTTTCTCATTATCTGTATGGTCCTTAACCATATGTTTGGTGCCATATAACCGTAAATACAATCTGTTGAGTGAGTCGTTAAATAAAACATGTCTTTCTTTCTTTCTTTATATTACAGTATTAAGTTTTTTCATTTACAGATGTCTACTGTAAACACATGGAGTGGAATACTTGCACTTGATGGTGAATTTTCTGTTGATATTACAACGCGGTGCATCACACAAAGCACTCATCTGGATGGAAGGTAAGTTGGCTTCGATTGGATAACATATTAATGTGCCTATATATCCAATTAAGGTTCAAGCACGTCTCTCCCAGGCACAATCTCCGATTTCACCAGTGACTGGGTCTAAGACAGAAAGGGGTGGGAGGTGGGTGAATTTGAAATGGACAGAATTTTGGAATAGCAATTATTTTAAAATTTTATTAAAAAGATAATTAGCAAAAAATAAAAAAGAATTGACTGCTCGGTCGAATATTTATATAATTTGGAGCATTTTAGAAAGACAATCCAAAAATAAATGAGAGAAAGAAGAGAGGATCGGACTATTTACTAATATAGAAAAAAAAGGTAATTTTGACATAAAATTTTGAACGAAGGTCTAAAAGTTTAAAGTCCGATCTATATATCCATGCATGTGGTTTCATTAAGGTAATTAAGGTAGATTTTTCACCCTTCCCATCATGACTGGTATATTAAAGGTTGTGGTATGTGCTATCCTGTCTGTGGGATGATGCATATAAAAGATCCCCTGCTGCTAATCAAAAAGAGTAGTGGGTTTCCTTTCTAACACTTATGTGTCAAAATGACCAAATGTTTGACACCATCTAGGAGTGGAAGGAGCAGGTACTGGGATGTGAACCTATTACCACTGCACTACAAAGAAGGAAGGAAGGAACTGTTTTATTTAACGACGCACTCAACACATTTTATTTATGGTTATATGGCGTCGGACATATGGTTAAGGACCACACAGATAATGAGAGAGGAAACCTGCTGTCGCCATGTCATGGGCTACTTTTTTCAATTAGCAGCAAGGGATCTTTTATATGCACCATCCTATAGACAGGATATAGCACATACCACAGCATTTGTTACACCAGTTGTGGTGCACTGGATGGGGCACGAAATAGCCTAATGGGCCCACTGACGGGGATCGATCCCAAACTGACCACACATCAAGCGAGTGCTTTACCACTGGGCTATATGTCTCACCCCTTACTACACTACAAAAGCTGGAAAATACACTTCATGTCAACTAGTTCCTAATGCCCTGAATAAACAGGTCAGGTCAGGTCAGGTCAGGTCAGGTCATAGAGTTTTACGTGCACATTCAGAGCAAGCTGTTGTAGTGCACGCCTGTCCTGGGCGTAGGTGCCGGCCTTGCCAGGCTCCTCCATCCAGGACAGAACTGAATGGATATCGATTGAGTCCTAATGACAGCCCATTATTGGCAGCACCCAGGTACATCTGTACAAACAGATTGCAGACATCTGTTACAGTGATTACCAGCCTGCTGTGTGTTTACTCTACAACACAATATCTCTGTGCCAGTCCTCTCCACAATGAAACACTTCCTTCCTGCCAGAGGGGGGCTCTGTGTAGCACAGTGGTACAGTGCTCGCCTGAGGTGTGACGGGTCCTGGGATCGATTGATCTCTGTGGTCTCCTTGGGCTTTTTCCACTGTTTCATCCAGTGTCCCATGACAGTGTCCCAAAGCCAGCCTGTAGAATCATGTGTTGTCCTGTCTATGGGGAAGTGCATATAAAGGATATCCTGCTGATGTTTGGAATGAATAGTATATATGTATGGTGGCAGCTTGTTTTCTCTGTTATGGTCACTCTTTTTCTGTCTGTTTTTCTCCCTTTTTCTTTCTTTCTTTCTTTCTTTCTTTCTTTCTTTTTTTCTTTCTTTCGTGGTCTTTCTCTCCCCCACTCTGTCTCCCTCCATCTTTCTCCAGTCTTTCTTTCTTTCTTTCTTTCTTTCTTTGTCTTTGCCTCCCTCTCTGTCTCCCTCCATCTGTCCTTCATCTCTTTCTTTCTTTCTTTCTGCCATGGTTTTCCCTCCCTCTCTCTGTCTCCTTCCATCTGTCTGTCTGTCTGTCTGTCTGTCTGTCTGTCTGTCTGTCTGTCTGTCTGTCTGTCTGTCTTTCTGTCTGTCTTTCTTTCTTTCTTTCTTTCTTTCTTTCTTTCTTTCTTTGTCTTTGCCTTTGCCTCCCTATCTCTGTCTCCCTCCATCTGTCTTCATCTCTGTCTGTCTTTCTTTTGTTTGTTTCTTTCTTTCTTTCATTGTCTTTGCCTCCCTGTCTAGGTCTCTCCATCTGTCGTTACCTCTGTCGGTCTGTCGGTCGGTCAGTCGGTCGGTCGGTCTGTCAGTCTTCCTTCCTTCCTTCCTTTTCTTTCTTTCTTTCTTTCTTTCTTTCTTTCTTTCTTTCTTTCTTTGTCTGTTCCTCTCTTTCTCTGTCTCCCTCCATTTGTCATCATCTCTCTTTCTCTGATGCTCTCTTCTTGTGTTGATTTAAAAATAACATGAACATGAACATTAACAGTGTAATAGATTAATACATTTCTGAATGTCATTCAGCAACATAATAGGCTGTATACAACAAAGCTAGTACATTGATTTTCCGTCTGCCATTTGAAGGAATCCAATTAAAGCTATTTTCCAAACAGCAGTGTCTGGATAATGGAAACACCCTGCATTGTTGTAAGAAATTACACATTGACATTGATGTATTGTACAGAGTATTACGACAGTTAATGTTTGTTTTGTTTAACAACACCACTAGAGCACATTGATTTATTAATCACTGGCTATTGGATGTCAAACATAAATTTGGTAATTTTGACATATTGTCCCAGAGAGAAAACCCACTACATTTTTCCAATAGTAGCAAGGGATCTTTTATATGCACCATGGCATCACACAGACAGGATAGCACATACCACATTAAGAGAAATGTAGCAGGTTTCCTTTGATGACTACGAGTCATAATTACAAAATGTTTGACATCCAATAGCCGATTATTAATTAATCAATGTGCTCTAGTGTTGTTGTTAAGCAAACAAATTTTGTTTAAACTTTAAAAAAACTGTAATTCATTTTTTGTCACTTGTTTTCTCATCAATAATATTTACTTCCTTTTTGCTCCTTCATTATTTCAGTATACGGTACATGTCAATTTGGTTTGATATAAAACGAAAAGTTAAAGTGTTTTGGAAATAACTTAAAAACACTATGTTTGTATGCAATTTACAAATCAATTGGTTCATAAATAAATAAGTTGTAGTGAATTCCAAAGCAAGAAAAAAACGCGTTCTCTGTGGGACAGACTATATGTTTCCTTCCAAAACCCCCCAAAATAAAACAGAAACAGATTGATAGACAATTAATGGTGGGAAAAATAATGAGTTGATTTATAGTCTCCTCACCCATTTCTTAATGTATAGCCTTAGGCTAGTGATTTATGTGGCAAATATTAAATACATTTATGTTATAACTTACCCATAGTATTCATGTCATAAACCCATATTATACGAGCTTGTGTGTCGCACGGATTTTATGAAATGAGTGTCAGGATTTTTGTATTGCCTGAGCGAGAGCGAGGGTATTACATGAAAACTGACACACGTTTCATAAAATCAGTACAACATACAAGCGAGTGTAATAATTTCTTTATTATCCGTATTATTATTGTTGTTTTCTTTATGAATAACAAGACCCAACTCAAAATGTTTCAACCACAACTAGGAGATGCAGTCTGATCTAGGACTGGAGAAGCAACTTCATGCATCCATTCCTTCATTGATCTATCCATCCGTCCATCTGTCCATCCATCCATCCGTCCATCCATCCATTCTTTTATCAGTCCCTATCTCATATCCCTTCTTCATTTTATTAGTGTAATCACAGATAACCAACAAATGTTGGCACTGATAGCTCATACCCTTTGTGTTCCATACATGTTGATTAAATGTATTCATCCATCCATCCATCCATCCATAGCTCATGACTGAATGCCTTTGTGTTCCATACTTGTTGATTAAATGTATTCTTCCATCCATCCATCCATTCATTCATTCATTCATCCATCCATCCATCCATCCATCCATAACTCATGACTGAATGCCTTTGTGTTCCGTACTAGTTGATTAAATATATTCCTCCATCCATCCATCCATCCATCCATCCATCCATCCATCCATAACTCATGACTGAACGCCTCTGTGTTCCGTAATTCTTGATTAAATGTATTCCTCCATCCATCCATCCATTCATCCATCCATAGCTCATGACTGAATGCCTTTGTGTTCCATATATGTTGATTAAATGTATTCCTCCATCCATCCATCCATCCACCCATCCATCCATCCATCCATCCATCCATCCATTCATCCATAGCTCATGACTGAATGCCTTTGTGTTCCATACATGTTGATTAAATGTATTCCTCCATCCATTCATTCATCCATACATCTATTCATGCATTCATCCATCCTTTTTCTTCGTCAATTCATATCTCATATCTATTCATTTTATTGGTATAATCACAGATAGTCAACATATGTTGGAACCAATAGTTTATAGCCGAATCCCTTTGTATTCCATACATAATGTTTAAATGTGTTCCTCCCTCCACCCCTCCTTCCATCCCTTCCTCCCTCCATCCATCCCTTCCTCCCTCCATCCATCCCTTCCTCCCTCCTTCCATCCCTTCCTCCCTCCATCCATCCACACAGCTAGATACTTAATCCCAATGTGTTCCATGCATGTTGATTAAATGTATTCAACCATCCCTCTCTCTATCCATCCATCCATCCATCAATCTACATAGCTCACAACTGAATCCCATTGTGTTCCACACATGTTGATTAAACATATTCCTCTCTCCCTCTTTCCCTCCTTCCCTCCCTCCTTTTATCTATCCATCCATCCATTCACATAACTCTGACCAAATCCCATTGTGTTCCGCACATGTTGATTAAATATATTCCTTCCTCCCAAACTCTTCTACCTTCCCTCCCTCCCTCCCTCCCTCCCTCCCTCCCCCCCCCCCCCCCTCCCTCCCTCCCTCCCTCCCTCCCTCCCTCCCTCCCTCCCTCCCTCCCTCCCTCCCTCCATCCATCCAACCAGCTCTCCATCCCTCCATCCACATAGCTCATGACAGCATCCCATTTTATCCCACACATTGTTGATTAAATATATTACTCTTCTACCGCAAATTCACACAAATTTTCTACGGAATATTGCTAACGTGTGCGGGAAGAAAATTCACTTATCATGCCGGCAATCGACTCGCATTTACCGCAGTGAGCTGTCCGGCGTCTGCGAAAAATTATTGATTTTCAAGGTCATTCATTATTGATGACTAGCAGGTTCCCAGCGTGTCTGTTACGCGCCCGGCATGTGGTTCCCTCTGCTGGCAAATATTGCACCATAGTGATAATCAGGGACAGAATAATCATCATTTTTCCCATGTTTTTTTTTTTCTCTCTTTAAAAATATTCAGGTTATTGATCGTGATGATTAGATGAGCTCCTGGAGGCTGTGATTTCAAGAAAGTTAATAATGGTTTCATCAAAAAATTGTCTCACAGGCCACAGTGGTTGTACTATTTGGCTTAAAGGCACAGTTCAACCCATGAAAATGGACACTAAATTTAGTTAAGCTACAAACCTGCAACACATTTAGATATGGTTATAACAGAGAGAAGCTGAAGTTTGTGATGTTTAAACGTGAAAATAGACACTAAGTTTAGTTAAACTGAGTGTTCTCACAGGCGCACCCTTCAAAAAAATGAAAAAAAAGAAGTAAAAAATAGGCGGGGGAGTTTGGTTACAATATTGTTGTGTGTTGGTCGAGTTTGTGAAAAGACATACTTCTTATTTTGCCTACAAGAGAGTACCAAAAAATTATACAAAATAAATACAAGCCATCTCATCTTTTAATTGAACTGAAGATGTTATCGGTCTGACATTCACGGGCAGTTCCAGTTTTGCTGAACCGATCAAGGTTTTAGTATTATTATTTTAATAAAGATTTCAAGATATACAAAAAACAATAAAGATGTTTGTAAAGTGATCCCCTAATGTCGGATACATTTTTTGTTATTTCCATCTTCATCGAATGAATCGATCGCTGTGACAAAATATTATCGCCAGCTGATAAAAAGTGGTTTCGTTTTTGTAAAGGCGGTGTATATATTATTTGGCACCCAAGATAAATTATTATAATGATAAACACTTCCATTGTTTTTATAAGTGGTGATATCCCCCCAAAATGAAAAGTTTGCAATATTTTACCAAGAATTGCTGAATAAACAGAATGACAGAAAGTAAAAATCATCAGTTACAACCAATTATATGCAATTGAGGACAAAATTTCAGACGATAGTTAGTGGAAACAAAAGACAGAATCGCTGTTCTGATCATGTGACAAATTTGGTGCCAAATAAGTGGGGGGTTTTCAATTGGAGATTGCCAAATCCATAAAAAAAAAAAAATTGTGTGTATTAAACATACAAATGGATACAGGAATGGGACAAAATAGAGGCTGTTAAAAATACTGTTAAATTATGTTACAGTAACGGTTGTAAATGTTTTGTCAATTGTTTTTTTCGTACACAAGGCGGCTTGTTTCCTTTGATGTCCAGTGTGCAGACTGATCATTGTGTTTTTTAATGTGCATTTGGAAATAGTGGAGATAGGTGCTGTAAAATATAGTAGGGTATGGTAAAATAAAGAGGGGCGCAGAAATATAAAGGAGGGGGCGGCAGAATGTGAAAGGAGTGCGGCAAAATGCAATAGCGGGACAAGCCGCCCCTCTTAAATGGAGCAGCGAGAACACTGTAAGCTACAAACACATTTAAATACGGTTATAACAAGAGAGAAGGTAAATTAAGTCTGTGATGATTAAATGGAGAAATAATGTCTAGAAATAACTAGAGATTATCATTACTTCTCAGATGAATGTGGGTTTTAGTGAAGTCGCAGGATCCTGTTAGCCTAGTCAGTAGAGTGCTTGCGTGAGGAGCTTGCGTCATAGGATCAAATCACCTCAGTGGACCCATTCTCTGATTTAAAAAGAAATGTCAGTGGAAAACTGCATATAGAAGATCCCTTGCTACTAATGGAAAAATATAGTGGGTTTCCTCTCTAAAAATATAGTGGGTTTCTTCTCTAAATCTTTATCTTTTTAATGCATGTACAGTCAGACCTTGTTACAACGACCATCGTTACTACGACATTTACACCATCCACACACAAATTGTCAGGAACAAACATACATCAGTGTTGTTCTGTTCACACCTTCCAACACCGGCAGAGCAAATTAGGAACAAGTGTACATCCCATGTCTGAAAACACTTCTTTACAATGACATTATATACTCTTCAAAAAAAGAAACGCAAAAGGGTACAAATGGGTTATAACTCCGATTTTATGTTTCCTACCGGTTCATGCTTTGTGAATATAAGGTCATTGCATGTCCCAAACACATTCCCACGGTTACATTCGATAAAACGCAGCTACTGTACAATAAAGTTCCAAAATGTGAATATTCGCAAAAACGCAGCCACGTGCAAACCATGTCACCACTGCACGTGCGTTGTCTGCACGTGCAACATAAACACCGACAGTATAAAAGTGCAGGGTGTTCGCTTGCCTGGCCTCTGTATCTGGCCGACAGTTGACAATCCAGGACATGCCACGTCTCAGTGAACCGCAGAGAAACAATGCCATCGGCCGACTAGACGCAGGCGAATCCAGAACGGCCGTTGCCAGGGCATTCCATGTGTCCCCAAGCACCATCTCCAGACTGTGGGACCGTTACCAGCAACATGGATCAACACGTGACCTCCCTAGATCCGGTCGACCACGGGTCACTACCCCCGGGCAGGACCGCTACATCCGGGTACGCCACCTTCGGGAATGATTGACTACTGCCACCTCCACAGCCGCAGCAATACCAGGTTTGCGCAGGATATCCGACCAGACCGTACGGAACCGCCTACGTGAGGTAGGAATTCGTGCCAGACGTCCAGTTCGAGGTGTCATCTTAACACCACAACACCGTCGACTCCGACTGCAGTGGTGCCAGATTCATCGACAATGGCCTCAACTGCGATGGAGACAGGTGTGGTTCAGTGACGAGTCCCGATTTCTGCTCCGACGTCATGATGGAAGATGTCGCGTGTATAGGCGTCGTGGTGAACGTTATGCGGCAAACTGCATGCAGGAAGTGGACAGATTCGGTGGGGATAGTGTCATGGTGTGGGCAGCGATCTCACACACTGGCAGAACTGACCTGGTCCACGTGCAGGGCAACCTGAATGCACAGGGCTACATTGACCAGATCCTCCGGCCACACATCGTTCCAGTTATGGCCAACGCCAATGCAGTGTTCCAACATGACAACGCCAGGCCTCACACAGCACGTCTCACAACGGCTTTCCTACCTGATTTGAACCCAATTGAGCATCTATGGGACGAGTTGGACCGATGCCTCCGACAGCAACAACCACAGCCCCAGACCCTGCCCGAGCTGGCAGCAGCCTTGCAGGCCGAGTGGGCCACCATCCCCCGGGACGTCATCCGTACTCTGGTTGCTTCAATGGGCAGGCGGTGCCAGGCAGTTGTCAACACACGCAGAGGCCACACCCGGTATTGACTCCAGATGACCTTGACCTTGGTGGTGTGTCCTATCACTTACTCACAATGGACTAGAGTGAATTGTGAACAATCCTGCAACATTTGGTAATTATCGGACTCACCATTCAATAATTAAATCAATTCTCCAAATGTTACGACAATGTGGTTTTGCGTTTCTTCTTTTGAAGAGTATATAATCACAGATACTGTAGCACGTTGGCAGTACACACTCAGCCACTTAGAATCCTTCATTTCGCAGACTGTGTCACATGCTGTCTGAGAAATCTGTAGACATGTATTGTTTTTGCAAATAAGCCTTTAGTTAACCAATTAAAGGATTAACTTTGAACAATAAAATCTTCTATTTTCATGATATTTTGTAAACGAAACAGGTACCAATTGTAAATGTCTTGATTAGACTGACAGTGAATGCACCTTGTTTAATATATTTAATGTTGTTTTTTAAAAAACATATTTAATGTATGTACATATATTTGTTTTTAATAATAATTGCAATGCATTAATTATTTAAATGCTGTTCAATCATCAGTTAATATTAATTAGTATTTTTTGTTACGTTATTTTGGCAATGGAGATAACTCATGACAATTCGATACAACGGCAATTTCGATATAACGACAAAGTGACCCAGGGACGAACATGGTCGTTATTACAAGGTCTGACTGTATCTCTGAGAAGTAACGGTTATGGAGACGAGCTCTAGTCTTCATGACTTTATAAGGTGTAGTTCCCAATTTCAGCATCGCAGACTCTTGTCCATTGAGCTATTTCTCGTTCCAGCCAGTGCACCACAACTGGTGTAACAAAGGCTGTGGTATGTACTGTCCTGTATGTGATGTTGCATATAAAAGATCCCTTGCTGTTAATCGAAAAGAGTAGCCCATGAAGTGGTGACAGCAGGTTTCCTCTCTCAATATCTGTGTAGTCCTTACTTAACCATATGTCTAGCACCATATAACTGTTAATAAAATGTGTTGAGTGCGTCGTTAAATAAAACCTCTCCTTCCTTTACAGGTTTATAGATTAACCCAACTTAAGGTCCATTTTTACAGCTTACGACTATGAAAGTCTGGCAGGCTTTGGCTTGATACATGTATAAATTTATAAATCGGTGTACCAGCTAGCTTCAACCCAGAGTGAGTGCATAGCTTAACACTAATAGGGGGGAATAAGGAATTTCCTCTCACTAACTATCCACTTAGCTTTAATAATACAGTGATTATTCACTTGGGCCGGGACACAGTCCAGTTGTAAAGTGCTTGCCTGATGCACGGTCTATCTAGGATCGATTCCTGTCGGTGGCCCATTGGGCTATATTGCTCATTCCAGCCAGTGCATGATGACTGGTATATCAAAGGCTATGGTATGTACTGTCCTGTGTGAGATGGTGCATATATAGAGGATATTTCATTTTTTTGTCAAATATGATTTATATCTCATTGAGTGAAGTTTACAATCACAGTGCGATGAATGTGATATGATTGCAAACTTTACGAGATGAGGTATAAATCATATTTGACAAAAACATGAAATGTTCTATTTATTATATAACTTTTGGCAATTTACCTTTATTTTTTAAATGCCACCAGCAAAATAGTTCAGGCTTTTTTACAGTGAAGATAACATTTTCTACAGTGACGATAACACATTTTAGAGTGAAATAGTGAAATTTTCACTCTAAAATGTGTTATCATCATCAAGTGACTGATAACACTTTTATTTCACTGATATTTTAAGATATTTCAATAAATGTTATATAATTAAAGAAATCCTTAGCTACTAATGGAATAGAATAGAACAGGGGCCTAATTCACAAAGGCCTATTAGGCTCTGCTAGACAACAAAGCATCCTCTTTGTAAGTCCTTTGTCATTGCACTGCAATATCGCAAAGTTGCGAGAGTTTAGTGAATTATAGGTCCCAGATTTTTAACGACACCCCAACATGAAAAATACATCAATGTCAAACTATGGTAAAGGCAAAACAGTAAGTTACAGCTACTAATGGACACAAGTAGCATAAAGGTTTTCTCTCTAAGACTATATGTCAAAATTACCAAATGTTTGACATCCATAGCCGATGATTAATAAATCAATGTGCTCTAGTGGTGTCATTAAACAAAACAAACTTTCATTTAAAAGTACGGTACTAGCTTCAATCCAAAGTGAGTACATGTAGGGAGGAAGGAAGGAAGGAAATGTTTTACTAGTATTTAACGACACACTCAACACATTTTAATTACGGTTATATGGCGTTAGACATATGGTCAAGGACCACACAGATATTGAGAGAGGAAAGTTGCTGTCGCCACTTCATGGGCTACTCTTTTCAATTAGCAGCAAGGGATCTTTTATATGTACCATCCCACAGACAGGATAGCACATACCACGGCCTTTGATATACCAGTCATGGTGCACTGGTTGGAGCGAGAAATAGCCCAACTGACGGTGATAGATCCCAAACCAACAGCACATCAAGCAAGTGCTTTACCACTGGGCTACATCCCACCCTAATAGGGAGGAGTAAGGATATTGAACCAAATTTTCTTTCGCCAAGTATATCCACTTAGCTTAACTGTACAGACCGGCTTCGGTGGCTTCGTGGCAGGCCATCGGTCTACATGCTGGTAGGTACTGGGTTCGGATCCCAGTCGAGGCATGGGATTTTTAATCCAGATACCGACTCCAAGTTCAATGGGTAGGTGTAAACCACTTGCACCGACCAGTGATCCATAACTGGTTCAACAAAGGCCATGGTTTGTGCTATCCTGCCTGTGGGAAGCGCAAATAAAAGATCCCTTGCTGCTAATCGGAAGAGTAGCCCATGTAGTGGCGACAGCGGGTTTCCTCTTAGAATCTGTGTGGTCCTTAACCATATGTCTGACGCCATATAACCGTAAATAAAATGTGTTGAGTGCGTCGTTAAATAAAACATTTCTTTCTTTCTTTCTTAACTGTACAGTGATTAAATGGCCTTGACCTTATGGGTTTGTATCCCACGGATATTGTGTCTACGGTCATTTCCATCTGTGACTGGTTAAGCCATTATGTCTAGATAGCACTCCACTAGCAGTAGCAGTACACTAAATAAACTCTCACCAGCACATCTTCAGATTGCACCAAACATTTAAAGGGACGGACCCCGGTTTTTAAACACTAAAGGTATATTTTTCACCTAGCCCCTAGTTTCAACCCGTAAAAATGGACACTAAGTTTGGTTAATTTATAAACCTGTAACAAATTTGGATACAACAGAGTGAAACAAGATGTCTGTGAAATACCCTTAAAAATAGACAGGATAGCACATACCACGGCCTTTGATATACCAGTCGTGGTGCACTGGCTGGAATGAGAAATAGCCCAATGAGCCCACCGACGGGGATCGATCTCAGACCGACCGCGCAGCAAGCGAGCGCTGTACCACTGGGCTACATCCCACCGCCTGGCTATTGGATGTCAAACACTTGGTAATTTCGTAGTCATGAGAGGAAACCCGCTACATTTTTCCTGTATACATGTATATGCATGTACTTTGGTTTGATCCTGCAATGCAAGCACCTCAAGCGAGCACTCAACCGACTGAGCTAAATCCTGCCCCGGTCCTAGTAAAAGTATGATGACTATTTTTGTGCAAAATTATGGTAGTCAAAGACGACGACCCCCCCCCCCCCCCCCCCCAATTTCTTCTCATTTACTTTAATGGTGAGTGGTCGTAGTATTCATATCCATGGTGTATATATGTTTCAGCAATGTGTAAAATCAGGCAATCTGTAGAATAGCTGAATAATTAAGGCAATCTGTAAATTGCCTGATTCACTCAGGCAATCTGCAGATTACCTAAATATTTCAGGCATTCAACAGATTGCCTGATTTTACACATATTGCCTGTAACAGAATATGATTGATATATATATGTATGTTAATGGAAACACTAGCATTTTAGTAGTTATAGACACATACATGTATGTTAATATTGTCGTCTGTGGGATTAGATTTGGTGACATACTGTGATGTTGAAAAATGCTAGGTTTGTGTTCCATTATAAGCTCCAACCTGGAGATGAATGTAGGTGAAAGAATGAATGAATGAATGAATGGATGAATGTTAGAGTGAATGAATGAACAAACAAACAAAGGAAGGAAGGAAGGAAATGTTTTATTTAACGACGCACTCAACACATTTTATTTACGGTTATATGGTGTCAGACATATGGTTACGGACCCTACAGATATTGAGAGAGGAAACCCACTGTCGCCACTTCATGGGCTACTCTTTTCAATTAGCAGCAAGGGATCTTTTATATATGCACCATCCCACAGACAGGATAGTAAATACCACAGCCTTTGATATACCAGTTGTGCTGCACTGGCTGGAGTGAGAAATAGCCCAATATAGGCCCACTGACAGGGATCGATCCCAAACCGACCGTGCATCGAGCGGGCACTTTACTACTGGGCTACCCACTGGGCTATGTAGTTTGAACTATGTGTACGCACCGTATTGATGGTCGAAGAAGGAACAAATCATCACTTTCCCTGAGGTTTTTTTTGCCTCTGTAACATATTAGAACAGGAAATAGTTATCAAAAACATCAATAAATTATTGATCTTTTTGATAACTGTTTTCTTGAGGCTCCTGTTTGAATAAAGTTAATGGTAGCTTCATCGCAGCATGCCCTGTAAACTCCTTCGGGGGGGAAACATAAAACATAAATATATATATTACATTTTCAACACAGTGTTTGTGTTATCCACAGGTCACTGACATTTTTATTAGATAGTATTCAAGAACTTATTTTTTTTAAATACAGTGCATGACAGGGTCATCAGGAGAAGAAGTTTGTTTTGTTTATTGACACCACTAGAGTACATTGATTAATTAATCATTGGCTATTGCATAGGCGTTGATCGGTGGGGGACAGGGGGGACGCTTCCTCACTTTTCAATGCCGGGGGACAGTCTATATAAATGTCCCCCCCCCCCCCCACACTTTTTTGTTTAGCACACACACCCGCTAAATTTTTCCATTAGTATCAAGTTATCTTTTATATGCACTATTCCACAGATAGGATAGCACATACCACGACCTTTGATGTACCAGTCATGGTGCACTGGCTGGAACGAGAAATAGCCCAATGGGCCCACTGACAGGGATCGATCTCAAACCGACCGTGCATGAAGCGAGTGCTTTACCACTGGGCTACTTCCCACCCCCTTCTTATAATGAGGGGCGAGATGTAGCCCAGTGGTAAAGCGCACGCTTGATGCACGGTCAGTTTGGGATCGATCCCTGTCGGTGGGCCCATATTGGGCTATTTTTCGCTCCAGCCAGTGCACCACGACTGATACATCAAAGACTGTGCTATGTGCTATCCTGTCTATGGGATGGTGCATATAAAAGATCCCTTGCTGCTAATCGAAAAGAGTAGCCCATGAAGTGGTGACAGTGGGTTTCCTCCCTCAATATCTGTGTGGTCCTTAACCGTATGTCCGACGCCATATAACCGTAAATAAAATGTGTCGAGTGTGTCGTTAAATAAAACATTTATAATTCTTATAATGAACCGGAAGGGACCATGTGATAGTTAGTCTGTTATAGCAGTAGTTTTTTGTACACATTTGCATACGTTTGTTATTAATGTATATAGGGAGATAAAACGGGGCTTTACGATCAGTTTGTTCTATACAGTAGTTCATTCTAAGCATGCAGTGGCGTAGGAAGGTGGCAAGGTGGCACACATACATATATACACATACATCTGTGGAGTAGGAAGGTGGCAAGGTGGCGGGGCATACATGCACGCACACATACATATATACACATACATCTGTGGAGTAGGAAGGTGGCAAGGTGGCGGGGCATACATGCACGCACACATACATATATACACATACATCTGTGGAGTAGGAAGGTGGCAAGGTGGCGGGGCATACATGCACGCACACATACATATATACACATACATCTGTGGAGTAGGAAGGTGGCAAGGTGGCGGGGCATACATGCACGCACACATACATATATACACATACATCTGTGGAGTAGGAAGGTGGCAAGGTGGCGGGGCATACATGCACGCACACATACATATATACACATACATCTGTGGAGTAGGAAGGTGGCAAGATGAACGGGGCATACATGCACGCACACATACATATATACACATACATCTGTGGAGTAGGAAGGTGGCAAGGTGGCGGGGCATACATGCACGCACACATACATATATACACATACATCTGTGGAGTAGGAAGGTGGCAAGGTGGCGGGGCATACATGCACGCACACATACATATATACACATATATACACATACATCTGTGGAGTAGGATGGTGGCAAGGTGGCGGGGCATACATGCACGCACACATACATATATACACATACATCTGTGGAGTAGGAAGGTGGCAAGGTGGCGGGGCATACATGCACGCACACATACATATATACACATACATCTGTGGAGTAGGAAGGTGGCAAGGTGGCGGGGCATACATGCACGCACACATACATATATACACATACATCTGTGGAGTAGGAAGGTGGCAAGGTGGCGGAGCATACATGCACGCACACATACATATATACACATACATCTGTGGAGTAGGAAGGTGGCAAGGTGGCGGGGCATACATGCACGCACACATACATATATACACATACATCTGTGGAGTAGGAAGGTGGCAAGGTGGCGGGGCATACATGCACGCACACATACATATATACACATACATCTGTGGCGTAGGAAGGTGGCAAGGTGGCGGGGCATACATGCACGCACACATACATATATACACATACATCTGTGGAGTAGGAAGGTGGCAAGGTGGCGGGGCATACATGCACGCACACATACATATATACACATACATCTGTGGAGTAGGAAGGTGGCAAGGTGGCGGGGCATACATGCACGCACACATACATATATACACATATATACACATACATCTGTGGAGTAGGATGGTGGCAAGGTGGCGGGGCATACATGCACGCACACATACATATATACACATACATCTGTGGAGTAGGAAGGTGGCAAGGTGGCGGGGCATACATGCACGCACACATACATATATACACATACATCTGTGGAGTAGGAAGGTGGCAAGGTGGCGGGGCATACATGCACGCACACATACATATATACACATACATCTGTGGAGTAGGAAGGTGGCAAGGTGGCGGGGCATACATGCACGCACACATACATATATACACATACATCTGTGGAGTAGGAAGGTGCAGTGGCGGGGCCATACATGCACGCACACATACATATATACACATACATCTGTGGAGTAGGAAGGTGGCAAGGTGGCGGGGCATACATGCACGCACACATACATATATACACATACATCTGTGGCGTAGGAAGGTGGCAAGGTGGCGGGGCATACATGCACGCACACATACATATATACACATACATCTGTGGAGTAGGAAGGTGGCAAGGTAGCGGGGCATACATGCACGCACACATACATATATACACATACATCTGTGGAGTAGGAAGGTGGCAAGGTGGCGGGGCATACATGCACGCACACATACATATATACACATACATCTGTGGAGTAGGAAGGTGGCAAGGTGGCGGGGCATACATGCACGCACACATACATATATACACATACATCTGTGGAGTAGGAAGGTGCCTAAAAGTGTGGGGCACACTTTTATATTTATACACTTTTACACTATTATAAAAGTGGGGGGCACATGCCCTCCTTGCCCCCCCCCCCCCCCCCCCCCCCCCCAGCTTCCTATGCATGTTTGTTATAAATGTACCTTACTGTATGAAGAGAATTTCCTTGAAAATTATTCAAACAGGCCTCGTCTTTTAAGGTGTGCAAGTGTGATCGCGCTCGTATGGCGTGCGTAATTTCAGTCTGCCGAGTGTGAAAAATAACGCATGTTGCACTTAGCAAACTGGCACGTTAAAAACATAATGTTGTATATTGATTTCCACTGTTTACCTCTGTTAACTACAAGTTAGAATTACCAAATGTTTCAAGTCCAATGGTCAATGATTAATTAATTGACGTGCTCTAATAGTGTCGTTAAACAAAGCAAATTCCTTCCATATCGTCTAAGACTATACTATTTTTTATGTCAGAATTACCAAATGTTTGAGATAAAGCCAATTATTAATTAATCAATGTGCTCTAGCTTTAACTTTTAACTCTGCTCTTGCCTGAATCTGTTTTGCATCAAGTTAACAGTCACTTGATCAGTTTCCCCAGTCCATAAATAAAGCTGTTTGTAAAACAGTACAGGACTGCATAACCCTGTTATCACTGTGAGTGTATCCAGAGTTCACACCATGATGCTCCATTGGCAGAGCCAGAGAATATAAACCAGACATTTTTTCCACTAGCTGGGCAGTGTGGAATATATCAACCATGCATTGCTTGTTAAATAGAAAGAAAGAAAGAAATGTTTTATTTAACGATGCATTCAACACATTGTATTTACAGTTATATGGCGTCAGACGTATGGTTAAGGACCACACAGATATTGATAGAGGAAACCTGCTGTCGCCACTTCATGGGCTATTCTTTTTGATTAGCAGCAAGGGATCTTTTATATGCACCATTTTCAACTGGCACCATACTCACTTGACCCAGACCTAGCTTCCGTGTGTTTAACTTTAAGCCTTATAAAATTGTTGAATATTCTCTTTTTCTCTTTTTTATTTTTGGATTCACATTTCAAAATGTGCCAAATTATATAAATATTCAGCTCAGCTGTCACTTCGTTTTAGGTCTAATTTTGATGTCATTTTTGGGGGTTTTATCTATCTGTACATATGTGCATCCACAGATCTGTCTTGTCTGTTAACGTTTTTGAAAATTAATTACCAACTACCATTTATTGTCTTATGACTGTTAGAATTGTGTAGAAATCTCAGAAATGTGCATAGACCATCACAACATCACTCTGAGCAAAATGTCTATCAGAAAGAGTGGCCTACAGGTTTCATCCTCCGTCCTCTCTCTCTCTCTCTCTCTCTCTCTCTCTCTCTCTCTCTCTCTCTCTCTCTCTCTCTCTCTCTCTCTCTCTCTCTCTCTCTCTCTCTCTCTCTCTCTCTCTCTCTCTCTCTCTCTCTCTCTCTCTCTCTCTCTCTCTCTCTCTCTCTCTCTCTCTCTCTCTCTCTCTCTCTCTCTCCCCCCTCCCTCCCTCCCTCTCTCTCTGTGTCTCTCTCTCCCTCCCCCTCTCTCCCTCCCCCTCTCTCTCTCTCTCTCTCTCTCTCTCTCTCTCTCTCTCTCTCTCTCTCTCTCTCTCTCTCTCTCTCTCTCTCCTCTCTCTCTCTGTCTCTCTCTCTCTCTCTCTCTCCCTCTCTCTCTCTCTCTCTCTCTCTCTCTCTCTCTCTCTCTCTCTCTCTCTCTCTCTCTCTCTCTCTCTCTCTCTCTCTCTCTCTCTCCCCCCTCCCACTCTGTCTTTCCTTCTATGATAGACACTACATGTACTTTTAAAATTGTGCTGAGGACCAGTGTCATTAAACAAATCTGACTTTCCTTTCCCTACCTTTAACATATAAAAAACAAATCATCTTGAAAATTCTGAGAAATCTGTGCCAGGTGCATTATGAGCAATGTCAGAGATAAAACCTCTTGATACCTACAGGGAAGAGTTAATGGATTTGGAACACCCTTAAATAACATGCGAGGTTGATACTTAGTGGCATGCATTGATTGCAGGATATACTGATGAAAAAAAGAAAAACATAAAGGAAACACATGGAATTTAGTGAGACCAAATTTAATTTTGCTGTTTTTGGTCTCAGGTACCATGTCTTCCCTTATTTCTTTGCATCAGTATATCCCAAATTTAATTATACTGTACCAGCCTCGGTGGTGTCATTGTTAATCTATTGGACATAATGTACTGGAAGGTACAGGGTTCGCAGCCCGGTACCGGCTCCCACCCAGAGCGAGTTTTAACAACTCAGTGGGTAAGACCACTACACCTTCTTCTCTCTCACTAACCACTAACCACTAACCCACTGTCCTGGACAGACAACCCAGATAGCTGAGGTGTGTGCCCAGGACAGTGTGCTTGAACCATAAGTGGATATACAATAAGTTGAAATGAAATAAAAATATACCGTTAGAGTGGTATTGCCTGTATAAAACACACAGATCTTAGTACTGTGGGACTGACTGCCAGTAACACTGTTAACTTCCCAATATGGTGGATGAGGGGTTTGGTTATGTACAGTCTAGTCTATTTGTAAGGATATTTTACAGTTTCATCAACATACGACTCTTGTATAACTTCATTGTAATTTTATCCAAACGTGTTACAGGTTTGTAGATTGAACAAACTTAAGAGCCTGCTACACGATACGATAGAATCGGACCGAGTCACCGAGTCACTGGCACGAGTCAATCGGACCGATTGAATCGGACGTGTTGCCACACGGTACTTGTCAATCGTATGAAACGTGACGTCATTGAAAAAATATCCTTCCTGTAACCATGGTAAACAATGTTGTGTAATGATAAGAAGGCAGCTGTCGTAACGTCTCTGTATTTATATAAATAACTGGACACACCCAACAAAAAGTTGTGCCACTGATACAACTCTATGACTGTTGGATCTGTACCGACGACAAGCGAACAGAGTTTTCCGCCATTACACTCAGAACATCAACATTATCTTCACCACGATCTGATTGGTCAACATCCCCAAATGTCCGATTCAATCGTATGAAAATAGAACAAGTTCTAAACTTCGACTCTTACGAGTGACTCGGGCCGATTCAGTCATATGACATGCCACACGTTACGATATGCTTCTTGGCGTTGCAATCCGATTGACTCGTACGAGTCACTCGTATCATGTAGCAGGGCCTTTAGTGTCCATTTTCACATGTTGAAACTATGATCTGCGACTTTAAAAGCTACTCTCCTGTCTGTCTGCCTGTTTGTCTGTCTGTGTGTCTCTCTCTCTCTCTCTCTCTCTCTCTCTCTCTCTCTCTCTCTCTCTCTCTCTCTCTCTCTCTCTCTCTCTCTCTCTCTCTCCACACCCTCTCTCTCTCTTTTTCTCTCCACCCTATCTCTCTCTCTCTCTCTCTCTCTCTCTCTCTCTCTCTCTCTCTCTCTCTCTCTCTCTCTCTCTCTCTCTCTCTCTCTCTCTCAGTATTGTAATTTTATACAAAAGTGTTTGTAGATTAAGCAAATTTAGTGTCCATTTTCAAAGGTTAAAACTAGGGGGGTCTGTGACTTTAACTTCCTGATAGGGGAGGGGTAGAGTGCTTGCCTGAGGTGCTTTTGTCTCTGGTTCGAACCACTTCAGTGGATCCATTCAACTCATTGGGTTTTTTTTCTTGTTCCAACCAGTGCACCACAACTGATCAAAGGCTGTGGTATGTGCTTTCCTGTCTGTTGGATGGTGCATATAAAATATCCCTAGCTACTAATGGATAAATGTAGCATGTTTCCTCTCTAAGACTATATGTCAAAATTACCAAATGGATTACCAAGTCAGGATTGCCAAATGTTTGACATCCAATAGCTGATGATGATTAATTAATCAATGTGCTCTAGTGGTGTCGTTAAACAAAACAAACTTCATTAAAGAATCCTATCGCTGACCCTGATTTAATTTTTTTTTTTTTAAACAAGTAAGGCAAAATTTTATACTGGCCCTTAAAGGCATATTGTCACAGACCACTGACCTATTTAATGGTCTAACAAAGTATTACCTGAACAAATATAATTTGATTTGTCCCTAAATGTACTTTATTCATCCATCTTCATAACCACCATACTCTATTTATTAATGACATTTTGTAAAAATAATTGAATTATGGCAATGGTCCATAATTCAAAAACTAAACTTGCCGAGAGGGATGACATGGATTTTACTCCATCATGGTTCAGTTACGGCGATGTGATAGCTAGATTTCCAACAATTAATGTAATTTTTATTTATTATCCATTTTTAGAGAAATACGGTCCTTAAATCTGTGACAGTATGCCTTTAACTTGTTGTGACTAGTATATTTATGTGTTCCGGTATTTCTTGCCGTCAGTATATATCTGACACAGATAAGATGTCTAGAGGTGGGATCTATCTCCAGTCCTTGCCAGGAAAAGATGACTGAGCACTCTGGCTTCTCTCCACACTCACCAATAAAGTTTTAGGAAAGCTACAATCTGATCGCCTTGCAATACATTTTTTAATGAATTTCATTTAAAACTTACATCTATTATGATTACCTGCCTGGCATCACTTAAGAATCTTGATTAATCTTCAGCTCACCTTGTGTTTACTCATGAAGATTGATTAGTGGTGGAATGTACGTAGCCCAGTGGTAACGTGCTTGCTTTTTGCACAGTCGATCAAGGATTGATCCCCGAGGGTGGGCCCATTGGTCTATTTCTTGTATATCAAAGGCTGTGGTATGTGTTGTCCTATCTGTGGGATGGTGCATATAAAAGATCCCTTGCTGCTAATGGAAAAAGTGGTATAGCGGGTTTCCTCTGTAAGACTGTATGTCAAAATTACCAAATGTTTGACATCCAATACCCGATGATTATTAAATCAATGTGCTCTAGTGGTGTTGTTAAACAAAATAACCTCTTTTTAAAAAAAAAACCTATTATGATTACTTACCTGGCATCATTTAAGAATCTTGATGGATCTTCAGCTCAATCTAATTAAAAGTAGCTCCACTATTACATGTGGATCTAACAGCAGCCAATTGGAGCTCATGTCCACCAATCAAAACCTTACTTGTAGAATCATGCCAGTGATTTGAAAATAATTTGAAAACATTCCGAATTATCCTGAGGGTATACGACATATTTCAGGTGAATTACAAATGCATTATTTAGACCAGTAGAACTTTTAATCAGATTGCTAACAACATTGCGTAGTCTCCAATGTCCAGGTAACATTTCGTCTGTAAATAATAATTTAAATATTGACCAATCATACTTCACCTTTTATAACGTTATTTGGGAGCATACAAATTCAAAAAATATCGGGCGAGTCTATTTTAGTGGCCGCAGCACAGAGAACCATACCAATACGTACGGGATGGGTTATCAGTCTTTAATTTTACATTTAAAATTATTTATTTATTAATAAAAAAACCCAACCCAAAACCCCAACTAAATCAGTCTTCAGTTTTATATTACAAATTATGTTTTACGGCAGTCGTAATTCACGAAACATGTCGTATACCCTCAGGATAATTCAGAATGTTTTCAAATTATTTTTAAACCACTGGCATGATTCTGCAAGTAAGGTTTTGATTGGTGGACATGAGCTCCAACTGGCTGCTGTTAGATCCACATGTAATAGTGGAGCTAATTTTAATTAGATTGTCTTCAGCTCACCTTGCTTTTGCCCATGAAGATTGAGCTTAGTAGTTAGAGTACTCGCCTCAAGTGCTTTACCGTAGTCATTATGAAGGAAGGAAGAATTTTTTTATTTAACGATGCACTCAACACATTTTAACTATCAGACATGGCGGAAGCAAGTAGACATTGTGGAGGGGGGTAAGAACTGACTCAGATCCCCAGTACACTTTTGAAAACTTGATATCGTGAAATGCAATTTCCTGTATTATAGCCTACAAATAAAATTCATCTCTGCTTTAAAATTTACTATCAATAATATTTTTAATTCAAAATTATTTGAGGGGCTAGAGCTCCGGCCCCCTGCTCTGCCATGCCTTTGTTCTATTTCTTCAGACATACACATGTATGGTTAATGACCACACAGATGATGAGAGAGGAAACTCACCGCTGCCACGCAATGGGCTACTTTTCCCAAATTAGCAGCAAGGGATCTTTTATATGCAGCATCCCACAGACAGGATAGTACATACCACGGCTTTTGTTACACCAGTTGTTGAGCACTGGCTGAAACGAGAAATAGCCCAATGGGGCCATCAACAAGGATCGATCCTGGACTGATCACGCATCAGGCGAGCACTATACCACTGGGCTACATCCCGCCTCTTAGCCATATGATGGAACTAGTTTCTGATATTTGTTTTCTGTAACAACCAATGCCCCATGTCTGGTACATATATATCAAACGTTATGGAATGTGCTGTCCTGTCTGTGGGAAAGTGCATATATATTTTTAAAAATCCTTTGTCGCTATTGGAAAACATTTTGTGGGTTTCCTCTAAGAGTGTTTTTGAGAATTATATCAAGTGTTTGACATCCAGTAGTCAATGATTAATAAATCAATGTGCTCTTGTATTATTAAAAAAACACAAAAAAACCCACTTTAACTTTAATTGTTTAATATCAGTTTTATTCAAACATATTAATATGTCACCAGTGAAAATTTATTTGGTATGTGGCAACCTGTAAGACAAAAAGACAGGAAGCAATAATGAAGGATTAATTTTTGACCTATTTCTTGGTTGGGGTGAAATGTCCTGTTTAATCTGATCCTGTGTTGTTTGTGTGTTTGTACATATTTCTCCTGGTGTCCAGGGACTGAGAATGATTTATTGGGAGTGTCGTTTTGGGTTGTAAATTATCAAATATCTGACATACAAAAGCCAATCATTAAAGAAGAAAAAGTTTAAAGTGTTTTGTTTAATGAAGGGTGGGACATAACCCAGTGGTAAAGCACTCACCTGATGTGTGGTCAGTCTAGGATCGATCCCCAACGGGTAGCCTATTAGGCTAGTACACCACGACAAGTATATCAAAGACCATGGTATGTGCTATCTTGTCTGTTGGATGGTGCATATAAAAGATCCCTTGCTACTAAGAAAATTGTAGTGGGTTTCTTCTGTAAGACTATATGTTAGAATTACCAAATGTTTGACATCCAAAAGCAGATAATTAATAAATCAATGTGCTCTAGTGGTGTTGATAAGCAAAGAAAGAAAGAAATGTTTTATTTAACGATGCACTCAACACATTTTATTTATGGTTATACGGCGTCAGACATATGGTTAAGGACCACACAGATATTGAGATATTTTATATGCACCATCCCACATACATACCACAGCCTTTGATATACCAGTCATGGTGCACTGGCTGGAACAAGAAATAGCCCAATTGGCCCACCAATGGGGATCGATCCCACACTGACCACACATTGTGCGAGCACTTAACCACTGGGCTACGTCCTGTCCCTGTGCTCTTGTGGTGTCGTTAAACACAACAAACTGTAAATCTTTAACAGCATTTTAAAATTGAAAGCGCAAGAAATTATAATATATATAATTATTAAAAAATATATATAAAAATATAAAAATATTTGCATTAAAATGGTTGCTCTTATATACTTTCAATCACCTTTTTATTTTCTTGTTTATTTCATAAATCAGATGCTTTACATGAAATGTCTGCATTTATGTTCAGTTATTATCTTAAGCAATTAAGAATAACCCACCGCATGCTGGAAGATCAAAATCAATTAAATTAATTTGTTATGGCCACATGATTCACAAAGTTCAAGGTTAAAACCGAGGTGAAAGTGTTAACAATTAAATGACCTATACATACATGTCGACAATCTAATCTGTTAAATTACCAGTGTAGATTTGCAGACAAAGGCTAATTAAATACCACCACAAATATCTGAACAAGCAATTAACAGATTAGGGAACTACATTGGTTTTTGGTGTCAGAATAGATTTAGAGGTTACCTTACACCCCACCAGTTCCCATTGCTGATAATGTTAACATTTTCTAATGAAACTGACATAATTTTAATTTAAGCAGTGCATCCACATGTCCAGCAGTCACTGTACAGTATAAAATATGTTGCACTGTGTACTATATTTAATTTATTTACAAGAAAATATAGTGTTTTATGTAGCTCAGGTTTTTAAAACATAATAATAAAGAAGGAAAAAAGGCCTCTGTGGTGTCGTGGTTAAGTCATCAGATATAAGACTGGTAGATGCTGGGTTCACAGCCTGGTACCAGCTCCCACCCAGAGCAAATTTCAAGGCCACCTATACTGACTTCTCTCTCACTAGCCCACTAACATGTACCTGGTACATTGAAATTATATGTATACATGTACACGTAGTTCGAACTAAATTACAGAAGTTTATTGATCAGACTTTATGACAACAAACACTATTAACATTTATCACCAATGGCAGGACTGGTAGCATTCACTGTGATATTAAAAGTTGGGTGCACTTCGAACATTGACTGGTAAGATTGTATTTAGTGTACTGCTACAAGCTGCTAGTGGAGTGCTACCTAGACATAATGGCTTAACCATTCACAGATGAAAATGACCTAGGACAATATCCGTGGGATACAAAAAAAGTAAAGTTTGTTTTATTTAACGACACCACTAGAGCACATTGATTTTTTATCTTATCATCGGCTATTGGACGTCAAACATATGGTCATTCTGACATTGTTTTTTAGAGGAAACCCGCTGTCACCACATAGGCTACTCTTTTACGACAGGCAGCAAGGGATCTTTTATTTGCGCTTCCCACAGGCAGGATAGCACAAACCATGGCCTTTGTTGAACCAGTTATCGATCACTGGTCGGTGCAAGTGGTTTTACACCTACCCATTGAGCCTTGCGGAGCACTCACTCAGGGTTTAGAGTCGGTATCTCGATTAAAAATCCCATGCCTCGACTGGGATCCGAACCCAGTACCTACCAGCCTGTAGACCGATGGCCTGCCACGACGCCACCGAGGCCGGTCTAAACTGTATAGCTTCATACACAACAATTTTATTATTACTTTTAACTGTTAAAAGTGCATCACTCCCACATAAATCTTTTCCAGTCCCTGTTTTCCCTGTATGTGTTCAGCACATGTTTATTGTGTACCAAGTCCAGAAAGTGTTTTTTCTCTGGTTGACAACTTAAGATGGCTGTAATGTTTTGATCCACATGGGACATTCCCCCACCACTAGAATTCCCTGCCTCTTGACACAGCGGAAAAGAAAACAGTTCCATATTGACCAACATATGACGTTTTTATCTCTATAATGTGAACATCAGTATACGCAAAGGAAAGGAATATTTGTTTAACGACACCTCAGCACATTTTTTAAAAAGGTTTGTCTGTTTTGTTTAATGACACCACTAGAGCACATTGATTTATTAATCATCGGCTATTGGATGCCAAACATTTTGTAATTTTGACTTATAGTCTTAGAGAGGAAACCTGCTACATCTTGTCTATTAGTTGCAAGGAATCTTTTATATGCACAATCCCATAGACAGCACAGCACATACCACAACCTTTCATTTCATTTCAACTTATTTTTGTATTTATATCCAATTAAGATTCAAGCACGCTGTCCTGGGCTCAGACCTCAGCTATCTGGGCTCTATGTCCAGGACAGTGAGTTAGTTGTTAGCGAGAGAGAGAATAGGTTGTAGTGGTCTTACACCTACCCATTGAGTCATTAAAACTCGCTCTGAGTGGGAGCCAGTACCAGGCTGCAAACCCAGTACCTACCAGCCTTGTGTCCGATGGAAGTGAGAAAGAAGTCGGTGTGTAGTGGTCTTATACCTAACCACTGAGTCATTAAAACTCGCTCTGGGTGGGAGCCAGTACCAGGCTGCAAACCCAGTACCTACCAGCCTTGTGTCCGATGGAAGTGAGAGAGAAGACGGTGTGTAGTGGTCTTATACCTAACCACTGAGTCATTAAAACTCGCTCTGGGTGGGAGCCAGTACCAGGCTGCAAACCCAGTACCTACCAGCCTTGTGTCCGATGGAAGTGAGAGAGAAGTCGGTGTGTAGTGGTCTTATACCTAACCACTGAGTCATTAAAACTCGCTCTGGGTGGGAGCCAGTACCAGGCTGCGAACCCAGTACCTACCAGCCTTGTGTCCGATGGAAGTGAGAGAGAAGTCGGTGTGTAGTGGTCTTATACCTAACCACTGAGTCATTAAAACTCGCTCTGGGTGGGAGCCAGTACCAGGCTGCAAACCCAGTACCTACCAGCCTTGTGTCCGATGGAAGTGAGAGAGAAGTCGGGTGTGTAGTGGTCTTATACCTAACCACTGAGTCATTAAAACTCGCTCTGGGTGGGAGCCAGTACCAGGCTGCGAACCCAGTACCTACCAGCCTTGTGTCCGATGGAAGTGAGAGAGAAGTCGGTGTGTAGTGGTCTTATACCTAACCACTGAGTCATTAAAACTCGCTCTGGGTGGGAGCCAGTACCAGGCTGCAAACCCAGTACCTACCAGCCTTGTGTCCGATGGAAGTGAGAGAGAAGTCGGTGTGTAGTGGTCTTATACCTAACCACTGAGTCATTAAAACTCGCTCTGAGTGGGAGCCAGTACCAGGCTGCAAACCCAGTACCTACCAGCCTTGTGTCCAATGGAAGTGAGAGAGGAGAGAGAAGTCGGTGTGTAGTGGTCTTATACCTAACCACTGAGTCATTAAAACTCGCTCTGGGTGGGAGCCAGTACCAGGCTGCAAACCCAGTACCTACCAGCCTTGTGTCCGATGGAAGTGAGAGAGAAGTCGGTGTGTAGTGGTCTTATACCTAACCACTGAGTCATTAAAACTCGCTCTGGGTGGGAGCCAGTACCAGGCTGCGAACCCAGTACCTACCAGCCTTGTGTCCGATGGAAGTGAGAGAGAAGTCGGTGTGTAGTGGTCTTATACCTAACCACTGAGTCATTAAAACTCGCTCTGGGTGGGAGCCAGTACCAGGCTGCGAACCCAGTACCTACCAGCCTTGTGTCCGATGGAAGTGAGAGAGAAGATGGAAGTGAGAGAGAAGACGGTGTGTAGTGGTCTTATACCTAACCACTGAGTCATTAAAACTCGCTCTGAGTGGGACCCAGTACCTACCAGCCTTATGTCCGATGGCTTGACTACGACACCACCGAGGCCGATGTATAGACTCATTACACTTCATGTGAATACCATTTTGCAGCCATTTCAGGGAGGTTACATACTTAAAACGTAAATATCAATAACCAGTACAAAGATTGGCCCCCGCTATATATACATGTAGCTATGGCCCTGAAATTAATTGTTTTTACTGGTGTAAAATTAATGCAATCCAAGCTCCTAATTGTATTCGATATACGTTTTTTTCAGCATAAAATATTGATGTACGACCATACATTGGGGCAGGGGGTAATGATCAAATGTACAAAAGTATATGATCTGGGGGTGGGGGGGGGGGGGGAGTATAAAAAATCAGGGCTAACCCTGTCCATTGTCAAATTAGCCAATTGCTAATTTTTTATATAAAATGGCTACAACATTTAATCTTTGGCTAATACATTTTTTTCTTTTAATTAACCATTTTCAATTGTTTTCAAGGATATACTGTACTCTACATATCAAAAAATTGGCTAAAACAAACCGTGAAATATCCCAGATTTTGTGTACATTCTTTATGGAAGGAAAGAAATGTGTTATTTAAAGACGCACTCCACATATTTTATTTACGGTTATATTGCGTCAGACACTTCATGGGCTACTCTTTTCGATTAGCAGCAAGGGATCTTTTATATACACTATTCCACAGACAGGATAGTACATACCACGGCCTTTGTTACACCAGTTGTGGAGCACTGGCTGGAACGAGAAATAGCCCACTGGGCCCACCGACAGGGAATTCTTTATGGATGATCTCTTAGCAAAGTACCAGCAAGAACAGAGCAATTGGCTAATGGGTGTCACACAGGTACAATGAATTATACATGTGAATATTAAAGAGACATTAATTCCGGATTTTGCTGCATTGTAAGATGTTTCCGACTAATAAAATATTTCTACGATTAAACTTACATATTAAATGTATTTTCTTGTTTAGAATATCAGTATCTGTATATTCAAGGTGTTTCTGGTCGTCTTAATATTTGTAAGAAGCCAAAACTTGATTTTGTCTTCAAATAATTTCATATTTTGTACGAAAAAAATATATTTTAGGAACTAAATTGAAATTTAAACCTAGTACAAATATTAGAACGATCAGAAACATGTTTAATATACAACCAGTAATATTGTGTGCAGAAAAAAATATTTTATATGTAATTACAATCGTTGAAAAGTCTCTTTTAGTCGATAACATCTTAAAAAGTGCAGCAAACTCAGGAATGTCCTTTTATAATTCTGTTTTGGTTCTTAATGTGCAGTAGGGACAGGACACAGCCCAGTGGTAAAGTGTCCACTCAATTCACAGTCGGCCTGGGACCTTTGGGCTATTTCTCGTTCTAGCCTGTGCACCACGACTGGTATATCAAAGGATGTGGTATATATATACTACCCTGTCTGTGGGACTTCTTGGATTGAACAAGCATGGAATGTGCAAGACACTAAGGCGTGGTCCCCTGGGAATTTTGAAATCTAAAGGCGCTGAAATACCATTTTGTAGCCATTTAAGGGAGGTTACATACTTCAAACATCAATATCAATAACCAGTACAAAACATTGAGTGGCAATTGCCCCACTTATCCGCTGCTCTAGCTATGGCCCTGAAATTAATTGTTTTTATTAACCAGTATAATATGAATGCAATGCAAGCTCCTAATTGTATCCAATATACCTTTCAGCATAAAATATTGATGTATGCCCATGCATACATGGGGACAGGGGGTAATGATCAAGCATACATGGGAGGCACATATATGATCTAGGGGGATACAAAATCAGGGCTCACCCTGTCCATTGGAAAATTAACCAATTGCTATTTTTTATATAAAATGGCTACAACATTTAATCTTTAGCTAATACATATTTTCATTTATTTAACCATTTTCGATCGTTTTCAAGGATATACTCTACATATATCACAAAATTGGCTAAAAAAACCCGTGAAATATCCCAGATTTTGTGTACATTCTTTATGTTATTTAAAGACGCACTCAACACATTTTATTCCTTTTAATGACTGTAAAAGAAAACTTAAATTTCTGGTATTATACAGCACTATCACACATCTGGCATACTAATTTGATTGGCTGTTCCACTTGTGTGACCTGCATGTGCCACACTGCAGTGACCAGAAGGAAATGTTTTATTTAATGACGCACTCAACACATTTTATTTATGTTTATATTGCATCAGACATATGGTTAAGGACCATACAGACATAAATAGAGGAAACCCATTGTCGCCACTTCATGGGCTACTCTTTTCAATTCCCAGGGATCTTTTATATACACTATCCCACTGACAGGATAGTACATACCACGGCCTTTGTTACACCAGTTGTGGAGCACTGGCTGGAACGAGATATAGCCCACTTGGCCCACCGACAGGGAATTCTTTATGGATGGCCTCTTAGCAAAATACCAGCAAGAACAAAGCAATTGGCTAATGGATGTCACACAGAGTACAATGAATTATACATGTGAATATTAAAATTCTGTTTTCGTTCTTAATGTGCAGTGAACAAAGAGGTGGTAAAAATGGGTATCAATGAGAATTGGTATTTTATTGTAATACACAGCCATATAACCCTCAGTTCAGCTCAGCCTGTCATTCTGTTAAAGGGACTGTCCCCAGTTTCCAGTCATTGTAAGATGTCTCTCAACTAAAGTTTTGTTTTGTTTATTAAAGGGACATTCCTGAGTTTGCTGCAATTTTTAAGATGTTATCGACTAACAGAGACTTTTTAATGATTGTAATTACATATCAAATATATTTTTCTGCATAAAATATTAGTGGCTGTATATTATTAAACGTGTTTCTGGTCGTTCTAATATTTGAAATAGGTTAAATTTCATTTTATTTCCTGAATTCTTTTTTTTCGTACATACGAAATAATTTGAAGATAAAATTCAGTTTGGGCTTCTTACAAATATTAAGACTACCAGAAACACACTGAATATACAGACACTGATATTCTAAACAAGAAAATACATTTAATATACAGTCAAACTTCGTTAACTCGAAGTTGAAGGGGACGACGAAATAGTTCGAGTTTCAGGGAGTTCGAATGTTCGAAATTCGTACAGCAGACCTCAAAGTGAAACTGCATTGCAGTATTATCATTTCGTTGATATCGGATGTTAGCACATTTCTTCTGTGTATATGATAAAACTAAGTCAATATTAACAGAAACGAGATAAATCCGATCAATTTGACGTACATCTCTATGTACTTTTATTGTATTAATTGACAGTAAAGTAAAAAAAAACCCCCGAAAACTGAAAGCACGTACTTACATATAACCGGAAGTAAGCGATAAATTAAAGTTGATATATTTTTCAAATGTCAAAACAAGGCGGAACGTAACGTTGTAATAAATTAAAATACTGAATGTCGATTAGCACTAAGTACATTTGTTTACCAAATAAAAAATACACAATATAAATAGCCAAATTATTGTAAATCACAAAAATCATTTTAAAACCCCTCACTAACATAGCGAGACATAACATAACAAATCAAAACGCTGTATGCCAAATAGCACTAGGTTATGTACTTTTTTTTTTTTACATATAAAACATTCACAACAGTACAAAATAATGTATAGCTCTCAAATCACAAAGTACAAAGAGCAGAACTATCGTTTAAGAGAAAAAACAAACAGCGTTAATTGTTATTACAATAGTTCTTTGAAGATTACAAGACTATCCGTACTTTGTGTAATGAGGCCCGCTGCCGTGTACAAACACCGACAACCCCATGCAGGCATGTAGGATCATTTCGTTCCGCATAGTCGGCGATCTATTATTCTGTAATTACCGCGTGTATCATCGATAGACGAGACCAGTCGGCTTGGGTGACAATTCATTTTTCTTTAAAGTATTACCGGTACAGTTAAAAGGCTCAGTCACTCCACAAACTTCGAGTTTTGGAAGTGCAATATCCCTTATTTTTTTATGGTGGGACCACAAAATTACTTTGAGAGATAGAGTTTTTCGAATGTTCGAAGTTTGAGTGCTCGAAGTCTGTTATTACTAGTTTGTATAGCAGTTCGAGAGATCGGCGTTTACGAAAGATCGAAGTTTGAGTTATCGAAGGTCGACTGTATGTAAGTTTAATCATAGACATATTTTATTAGTCGGAAATATCTTACAATGCAGCAAACCCAGGAATGTCCCTTTAATCATTGGTTATTGGATGTCAAACATTTGGTAATTTTTACATATAGTCTTAGAGAGGAAACCTGCTACCTTTTTTTTTCCCATTAGTAGCAAGGGATCTTTTATTAGTGCCATCCCACAGACAGGATAGTATATATACCATGGCCTTTGATATGCCAGTCATGGTACACTGGCTGGAACGAGAAATAACCCAATGGGTCCACCAACAGGGATTGATCCCACACCGACCGCTCACCAAGCGAGCACTTTACCACTGGGCTACATCCTGCCCCCATGTTTTGGTGATTAAATTTAAAATGACATATTAAATACATTTTCATGTTTAAAACACCAGAGTCTGTACATCCAATATGCTTGCAGTCATATACTAATATTTCTAATGGTGAAAAAGTACATATAAAAATATATGTTTCCACTGAAACCACCTTAAAATATTAAATTACATAAAAATATTTAAAATATTTGACGTTTCGTTAGTCTAAAAACCAACATCCTCAGGAGAATAAACAAAGTGCTGGGCATATGACCAGTAAGGTATAAAATAGAGAATGTCAGCTTGGAAGTTAAAAACACAAGGCTAGGTAACAAGGCAGGAGCTGACCAATAGCATAATGGTAATGTTTCTAATGGTAATTTTAAATTTTTCTTCATAATATATATACCGGCCTTGGTGGCGTCATGGCAGGCCATCGGTCTACAGGCTGGTAGGTACTGGGTTCGGATCCCAGTCGAGGCATGGGATTTTTAATCAAGATACCGACTCCAAACCCTGAGTAGGTGTAATGGGTAGGTGTAAACCACTTGCACCGACCAGTGATCCATAACTGGTTCAACAAAGGCCATGGTTTGTGCTATCCTGCCTGTGGGAAGCGCAGATAAAAGATCTCTTGCTGCCTGTCGTAAAAAGAGTAGCCTATGTGGCGACAGCGGGTTTCCTCTAAAAACAGTGTCAGAATGACCATATGTTTGACGTCCAATAGCCGATGATAAGATAAAAAATCAATGTGCTCTAGCAGCGTCGTTAAATAAAACAAACTTTTTTTCCTTTTTTTTCATAATATATATTTTTTCATACATAAGAAATTATTGGGAGATAAAATCTGGTTTGGGCTATTACAAACATTAGGACAACAGACACCTTGTTTATACAAGAAAACAATCTTTAATATGTGCAGTTTTAATCATCATTTCATTTCATTTCAACTTATTTCTGTGCTTATATCCAATTAAGGTTCCAGCACACTGTCCTGGGCACCCACCTTATCTGTCCAGGACAGTGGGTTAGTTGTTAGTTGATAATGGTTAGTGAGAGAAAAGAGGGTGTAGTGGTCTTACACTACCCATTGAGTTGTTAAAACTCGCTCTGAGTGGGAGCCAGTACCGAGCTGCGAACCCAGTATCTACTAGCCTTATGAGTGGGACCCAGTACCTACTACTACTAGCCTTATGTCCGATGGCTTGACTATGACACCACCGAGGCCGATGTACACGACTCATTGCTCTACATGTGACTGCTCTGTCACAGATGTTTATTTAGCATCGTGCTGCAGCCTAAGGATATTAAAAAAATGATGTGTAATGGTAACAAAATTAATATGAATGATCTGTCGGTTAGATAACAGATACTGATATTCTAAACAAGAAAACAATCGTTAATATGTGCAGTTTTAATCATCATTTCATTTCATTTCAACTTATTTCCGTGCTTATATCCAATTAAGATTCAAGCATGCTGTCCTAGGCACACACCTCATCTTTTTGGGCTATCAGTCCATGACAGTGGGTTAGTTACTAGTTGTTTGTGATTAGTGAGAGAAAAGAGGGTGTAGTGGTCTTACACTACCCATTGAGTTGTTAAAACTCGCTCTGAGTGGGAGCCAGTACCGAGCTGCGAACCCAGTACCTACCAGCCTTATGTCTGGATGGCTTAACCACAACACCACCGAGGCTGGACATTTTTATAGTCATCAAAAAGACTGTACAAAAATGTATATCATATACATGTCGGGACGGGTAAATTATTTACATGCTTATATGCCACTAGAGCTTCAAGCATGTCTGCCCCGGGGCCGAGTCCTGGATAGCCATGTATGTAACTTTGTTACAATGGTGTCAAACTTGACATACAGTCCCTTTAATATATTGATTTACATATTAATAAGTGCGGAACGTATTCCCACACTGGTGCCCATGCTGTGTGGATCAATTTTCTGTAGGTTTAGTCATCACAGTTAATGACCATCAGTCAGACCATATTGTCACAGACAGCCTGGTCAGTTGAGGACCGTTGAAAGATTAAGATTGGTACTTCGGTTAATAGCATCACAGACTGGATTGTTAAGTTAGTCAGAGATTTTGGTCTTCCAGTAAATTCTGAGTCACTTTGTTTGGTATGAGTACATTGTGTATTTGAAGTATTTAGTCATGCACAGTCGGTCTGTAGATCAGTTCTTTTTTGTTGCATCTTGGGAATTAGAGAAGAAACCTTCTACCAAAATTAAACTGTTGTGGTTGTTGATTCTGCAAGAGGTAGACATGACTTGTTTTGTAAATTTTTGGGGGTGTTTGCGTAGGGGTATCAGTCAGATATTCAAATTCTTAATAGTGGTACAGGTAATGTTATCATATTTTCATTATTTGTAACTAGTTTCAGCTCAGTTGGTTGAGTGCTCGCTTGACATGCCTGATTGAGTTTTTTCACATTCCAACCAGTGCACCACAATTGGTCAAAGGCCATGGTATGTGCTTTTCTGTCTGTGGGAAAATGCATATAAAAGAAAAATGTAGCGGGTGTCCTCTGATGACTATGTGTCAGAATTACCAAATGTTTGACATCCAATAGCCAATGATTAATTAATGTGTTTCAGTGTAAAATTAAATCTGTCTTGAGTTTGCCCTCAGTTAAAGTTTGTTTTCTTTAAAGAGACCACTAGAGCACATTGGTAAATTTATCATCAGCTATTGGATGTCAAACATTTGGTCATTTTTGACTTGTAGTCTTAGAGGAAACATGATATTGTGCTATTAGAAGCAAGGGATCTTTTATGTGAACTTTTCCACTGACAGAACCACACCACTGGTATTGTATTGGGGGGAGGGGGGGGGGCACCCACACTATATATGTATGTATGTATGTAGATATGATTTTATAAAATTTAATAGTTAAGAAAAAAGATTGATGGGGGGCATGTCCTCATGCCCTCCCTACCCCCGTGACCATCCAACCCCTAACACCCTCCCCACCCCACCCCACCCCAAAGGCTGTGGTATGTTCTATCCTGTCTGTGGGAAAGTGCATATAAAAGATCCCTTGCTGCATTAGGAAAACAAAAGTAGCAGGTTTCCTCTGATGACTACATGTCAAAATTACTAAATGTTTGACATCCAATAGCCAATGATTAATTAATCAATGTGCCGTAGAGGTGTTGTTAAACAAAACAAATAAACAAACACAATGCTAATGTCTAAAAATTTCTCCTTTATTTGCCATTCCTGGATAAATAAAACTTGAGGATTTGTTAATATAAAATGTATTTTTTATGTTTCTTTGTTTGGCCTAGCTCGCCGTTTATTGATCTAATTTAAATGTCTCAGCTTGTCCTGTATTGTTAGCTATTATGATCTTATAAATTATTTATTGCCCTGACATGTGTTGTACTAACTTCCACTTAGCTTATACAGCTTATGCAGCTTATGCGTGATAGCACCAAGTATGAATGGCAAATTGCTGGGCTTAATTCATAGAGCTTAGGTCGTAACTGTCTTAAGGAAATTAGTATGGAAAGGAGATCTTTATTCATTATATATTGTTTCCTGTATGTATATGAAGTTCCAGCTTTTCTTTTGTATATATCACGTATTTTTCTTTCTGTTATTTAATATGTTTTCTGTATTTATTTTGTTATATGTTCACTTCTTTTTCGACATTCTCTCTCTCCCTTCTTTCCTCCCTCTATCTCCCCCTCTTTCTCTGCATTTCTCTCTCCCATCTCTCTCTCTCTCTCTCTCTCTCTCTCTCTCTCTCTCTCTCTCTCTCTCTCTCTCTCTCTCTCTCTCTCTCTGTCTCTCTCTGTCTGTCTCTCTGTCTCTCTCTCTCTCTGTCTCTCTCTTTCTCTCTCTCTCTCTCTCTCTCTCTCTCTCTCTCTCTCTCTCTCTCTCTCTCTCTCTCTCTCTCTCTTTACTCTGTATCTCCTTCTTTTTTCCTTTTTTCTATAAATTTTCTTGTTCTTTAATTTTTATTTTATTTTGGTTTCTGATTAATTTTATCTCTTCTTTTTTTAGTTTACTTTTTCTTTTCTCTTTACTTTTTTCTTTTTCTTACTTCTTTATTTGTTCATTTTTATTCTTTCTTTCTTTCTTTCTTTGTTTCTTTCCTTATATCACTTTAACTTTTCTATATTCTTTGTCTAGTGGGATATAATTAATACACGAGCAAGTTGTTGGATCTTTGTATAGCAATGGCCACTGTCAATCTTATACAAAGCAAAGGGAACAGCCACTTGTCGTGGTCAAGTATTTCTTACATTCCTTTCTGAGAAATGTACTTTGTTTCCTTTAAATTCAAAGTACTATATAACAGACTAATTACATATGCATATTTACACAGTGACTACAAATGAACATGAAGTATACATTTGGGTCACTTCACATCTTGTATCAACACAATTTCTTTTATCTGCTGGCCCGAAACTACCCTAATTACATCCCATGACCAGACAAAGAATGTGTGAGGCTTTCACAATGCCCTGGAGAATTAATTGTAAATTTACATTTCGTTTGTCATGAAAACCCGAAAAAAACCTGCGATGTAAGAAAACTGACAGATTTGTTTGAGGGTCTGTGTCAGGTATCATTTGTTGGTTTAATGAAGGAGTGTAGGTTTATTTTATCTATTTTTTGTTATTGTTCTACTAAAGATTTGTCTGGTGACACACCTACATGTATAGTGTAGTAGATGTTTGTGAATTTATTTATGTGTTGGGCAGAAGGTAGCCCAGTTGTAAAGTGCTCGCTTTATGCGTGGTTGGATCTGGGATCGATCCCCGTCGGTGGGCCCATTGGACTATTTCTCTTCACAGCCAGTGCACCACAACTGGTATATCAAAGGCCATGGTATGTGCTATCCTGTCTGTGGGATGGTGCATATACATTGTAGAAGATTCCTTGCTGCTAATAGAAAAAGAGTAGCCCATGAAGTGCCGACAGCGGGTTTCCTCTCTCAATATTGTGTGGTCCTTAACCGTATGTCTGACGCCATATAACCATAAATAAAATGTGTTGAGTGCGTCGTTAAATAAAACATTTCCTTCCTTCTTTATTTACATGCATGTATATTGGATAGGGTGTCTACCACCAAATAAATTCCCATAGCTGACAATGTAACATGTGTGGCTAAAACTGCTACACACAGCATTTCAAGCATGATATACATGTATGTCCATGTGTATACACGTCCCATGGATATAAAATACTATTAACCATACCCTTAAAGGGACATACCCTACTTTTTAAACACTAAGGAATATTTTTGACTATTAGAGCCGTTTTTGATAACTGAAATCATACTTTACTTAGATTTTATTGGTTAGATTATCCATTTCTGTACATTCAAAACTGTGTTTTTGGTCATCCTGGTGTTTTTAATATCATAAAATGCATTTCTCATATTTTTTAAAATGCATGTGTGTCTGAGAAGTAACAGTTATGGAGTCAAGTTTTAGTCTATTTTTAGAGGGTATTAATTATACCATTTTAAAGTCACAGACTCATGTTTCACTCAGTTGTAACTTTATCCAAATGTGTTAAGGTTTGTAGATTAACTAAACTTAGTGCGCATGGTTAGGCTGCTAGTTTCAAAGATTACAGAAAGCATCAGAACCATTTATGAGATTTTAAAGTTGTGTATGACACAGGAATAAAATGGCGGTTTGTGCAAAATATTGTGCCCTCTATATTTATGTACATATATACAGTGAAACTCCTTTTAACTGGACACCTACAGAAGCAAGTACGACGTCTGGCTTAAATGAGTATCCAGTTTATAGAAAGGTTTTGGTCTCTACTGATATTTAAAAAGGGATGATTAAAAATACTTGAGTACATTCTTGAGAGGTTTCGCTGTACATTGTATGGTGAAACCCTTCTAAACCGGACACTCTTTGGGCCAAGACAAATGTCCAGTTTCAACAGGGATCCAGTTTAGAGAGGTGAAGTTCTGTCCTGGTTTTTAAAAAGGGACTCTGTAAAATGTCCGGTTATGAGGGAATTCCAGTTTACAGAGGGTCCTGTCTTCAGAGGTTTCACTGTATATGTATTTTGCATGTAGATCACACATTTACTACTTTCCTTTAAATATCTTTCAGATCATGAGATGCGGTCCAAACCAAACACGGAATGTCTTCATGCTCAGAGTTTACCCAGAATGCATGGCGCCATGACCTTTGTGCAAACTGTCAAAGGTCAAGGTCGGAACATGGACCGTCCACAAGAGGGAGGAAGACAGGGTCGTCAATGTCATCACCGGTTCCCACAAAGAGGCGGTCGGTCATTTTAAAACCGAGTCAGTCCAACGGACTGCATGTCCAGAATTGTGGGAAACTCGTACTAGACAGCGGTGATATTGAAACCCCCAACTCCTCAAAAAGCAGTGTGTGTAAAATTCAGAATGGACATGAAAGCGGAAAGCAACTAAGCCTAAGCAAAGGAGATGGTCTTTCAGTCAGCAAGTCTCTGGATAAGAAGAAAAACAGAAAGGAATGTAAAATTGGAAAAGTTATTTTTAAAGAAAGCGAGCCGGAAATCATTGGTTACGATGGAGGTGTTGATAATTTGCTAGACGATGAGCCTGAAGACGCGGTTGATTCCGTCTCCGTGGGAGACGAACTGTCACTGACAGAAGAGGAAAAACAATTCGCTCTACTCGCCCTCGAAAACACTGTCTGGAATTCCGACGTTGCCAATTTAAAATCTGCAAATTCCACGAAAGCGCTTTCTAGAAAGACATCCTGTAAAGAGTTTGAAGATTTAGATTTAAATTCCTTACTACGCAGTGATCGTTTTCATAATCTGTCCGACTGTGATGGAACGATTAGAATATACGGGACGTTCCCCATGCGGAAGAAACCATTGTCGAAGATGTCTCTGGACGATGTTTTTTCGTCCGATATAGAACTACAGCGTATCGCTGATAATATTGGTGACAGAGCGGACAGTGAGTCTTCAGGATCGGAACACTACAAGAATCCGTGTGTGGAAAAACTTAAATCTGTTTCACCTTCTATGACATCATCATCACCATCATCATCGTTGTCATCTGATAGTGACAAGATGACAACCCCTGCAGAGTCCGATTCCGTTGTTGCATACAAAATTGTTAATATCATTCGTAAAGACAACACGGAATCGTACACAGTGGATGACATAACTGATTGCTTGTATGAAGCATCTATGTCTGGGTCGGTAACAGAATCATCTGTGACAGAAGGAAATTCTGGGAAGGATGCTTCTGCTACAGATGAGAAAACAAGCTCCAATCCCATGATAGACTGGGAAAAGAAATTTGACTCGAATGCTTCGTTTTCTGATTCTGAAAGTACAATAGCCGGTTTGGAAGTTGTTGAACTTCTCAATGACGTTTTGGCGAGTTATGGTGGGATGGAGATTAAATACAGTGACTTTTTAACTGACTCCACAGCTAGTGATAACAGGCAGAATGAATCTTCCACTGACAGTCCTGTTGTTGCTAAAAAGGAGACGGGAAAACTTCCAAAAAAATCTACCGATTTTGAAGCACGGATGGCAACCGTTGCCGCAAACTTAGACTTGACCAAAACTAGAAGCAAACGTCCTGCACCAAGACCACCCAGCCCCCCACCACCAGAGCCTCACATCTCACCAAAACGGCCCACATCTCCAACTAAACGTTCAACGTCACCGACCAAACGTTTAACCAATCCTGCCGCCCCCATCTCTGAACCTAACTTCAAGATGGTAACCATGGGCAAGTCCATAGTAACCATGCCAAACGTCGACCAACCGTTAAGCGATAAGTCTAGTTCCGAACCAATCTTAGGTCTTCAAGATTCAGACTCGATGGAAAATGTTCGAGGTAAGTCAGCAGATGCCGCTAAAAGCAGACGCGGGTTCACGTCTTTCTTCAGGAATATATTACGACGAGGACGAGAATCTCCCGAAGTTGCCATGGAAATTAATCCCGATATTACGTTCCTGAAAGCTGAGCAACCAAGAACCGAAGACTCTGTTGTCAGTGCCGAATCAAAGGACAATTCTGCTGCAGGGTCCCCGGGGGAGAAAAGGAGTTCGAAGTTCTCCCCTCAGGCGAAATTCCGAGTGCTTCCACCATCATCAGTACCTCCAGTTAGTGCCACGAATTCTGCTGAAGCTCCTACAGATGCTGAATCGGATTCGAAAGTGACCAAGAACAAACCTGCTGATGTTTCAAAGAGTCCATCGTTGATGACGCAGAACAAAGGATGCTCAAGTCCAAAACAGACTCCGAAGCATGAAGGGACGAAGACGTCATCTCCACAGGTTTATAAATTATAGTTTATTTTTTATGTGAATTACATGCATTTAAGGGGCGGGATGTAGTCTAGTGGTAAAGTGCTCGCTTGATGCATGGTCAGTTTGGGATCGATCCCCGCCAGTGAGCCCATTGCGCTATTTCTCATTCCAGCCAGGGCACCATGACTGGTACATCAAAGGCTGTGGTATGTGCTCTCCTGTCTGTTGGAAAGTGCATATAAAAGATCCCTTGGTACATTAGAAAAAATGTAGCGGGTTTCCTCTGATGACTGTCACTATGTGTCAGAATTACCAAATGTTTGACATCCAATAGTTGATGATTAATTAATCAATGTACTCTAGTGGTGTTGTTAAACAAAACACACTTCTTTTTTTACATGTATTTAAAGGGAAAGTCCTGAGTTTTCAAGCATTGTATAAAATGCTTCCGACAAATAGAGCCTTTTCGATGACATAACATACAAATTAAATACATTTTCTTATTTAAAATATCAGTGTCTGTATTTACAAGGTGTTTGTTGTTGTTCTCATGCTTATAACAGCTCAGACTGGATTTAACTCCCAATAATTTTGTACGTTCGAAAAAATATATAAAGAATTATTTAATGTAAAAACTGAGTGCTACAAATATTAGTATATGACCGCAAACACATTCGATATACAGACACCGGTATTCTAGACAAGGAAATGTATTTATTATAAAACAGTAGTCGCCAACAAGGCTCTGTTATCACAAACATCTTACAATGGCTGCAAACTCAGGACAGTCTCTTTAATTAGGGATACAAACAAATTACCCTCCTCTCCCCCCCCCCCCCCCCCCCCCCCCCGCCATTGGTTGGGAATGAGTCATAATTATTGACATATTGACAACATTACTGGTAATTATGAAATGACAAACCATTTACTATAGTTTTTAGTCCCTTAGTGGTCCAACAAGAGGGGACTATATACATGAAGGTTTTGTCTCCATCCCTCTGTCTTTCTGTCTCTTTGTCTTTCTGTCTGTCTGTCTGTCTGTCTGTCCATCTGTCCCACATATAGTTTTCCAGATGTTGCATCAAGATATTGAGCTGAAATGTTTTGCATAGCTTTATCATGTACTATTACATATATGAAGTTTGACTTCACCCTATTTTGCCAGAGTTATGGCCCATGAACTTAGGCAATACACACATTTGTTGGGGCTGTATTTAGCAGTATTCTTAGAATGCTTTGTTATTAGTAGTAGTATTATGGAACAAGTCCTGCAGCACAGACGTGCAAGAAGAAGAAACCAGTAGCTCGGGAGATGAGCAGCAGATAGCTTTTGATGTAATCAAGGGAAAAAAAAAAAAAATGTTTTATTTAATGATGCACTCAACACATTTTATTTATGGTTATATGGCATCAGACATATGGTTAAGGACCACACAGATTTTGAGAGGAAACCCGCTGTCGCCACTATATGGGCTACTCTTCCGATTAGCAGCAAGGGATCTTTTATTTGTGCTTCCCACAGGCAGGATAGCACAAACCATGGCCTTTGTTTAACCAGTTATGGATCACTGGTCGGTGCAAGTGGTTTACACCTACCCACTGAGCCTTGCGGAGCACTCACTCAGGGTTCGCAGTCGGTATCTGGATTAAAAATCCCATGCCTCGACTGGGATCCGAACCCAGTACCTACCAGCCTGTAGACCGATGGCCTAACCACGACGCCACCGAGGCCGGTAAATAATGAAGGAAAAGAAAAGCTGTAACCCGGGGCTGAAGTAATGTAACAAAACTTCTTGTGGTTCCAATGTTTTATTCATCATACTGGAAAACCCAGACATCTGCAATGTCTATTTGCTTAGACACTAGAAATGCAGTATACAACTTATTTTATTCTTTGCAGAATATGAAGTATAAAAAATAGTTAAAGAAATTGTAAATGTCTGCTTCTGATGAAAGCTGATCATAATATGACAATTAGGAAAATATAGTTATAAAGGGCTAGTCCAAAAACATGCAGTGCATGTCTCGGTGTCGAGTCATCAGACTTGTGTGAACTGTCATAGTCGCACGTGAATCAACAACTGCTAACAAACCCAACACAATAAACAATGATCACTGCTAACACAAAAGATGAAATAAACAACACACCTTTCTTTAACTATTTTATATTTAATGATCGAATCCTACAAATTAGTTTAAAAAATACTTAATATATTATAATTAATTTATTTAATAGAAATCTTTGATAATTATTTATTATTATTATTATTACAGCTCAAGAGGTCATCAGTGTGTCAGACAAAAGAAGAAGGTCAAAGTTCACGACCTCAGCTTCCTGCCAAACCACCTCCTATTGGTGATGACGGAACTCTGAGACATCGTTCTGCAAAACCATCATCAGCAGACGATGGCTCCACGGCCGTTGTTCGGCGCCGCGCCAAGAGTCCCAAGAGAACCGCACCCCCAGCCCCTCCAGTCCGAACCTCTGTTCCAAACCGCATTACAGAATCACGAAATCGCGACTTCGCCCGCGAACTGGAACTCCGTCTTAGTCGATCTACGGAAGGTGCTGCCTCGATTAAAGATTCGGCAAAAGTCTCGGGGCATCCCTCGTCACCGACGTCCCCCGTACCTGAGCTAGATGAATCGGTCCCCAGTTCCCCGACAGAGAAAGAAAGTGCTAAGAGTTTCAGTCATGCCGAGAGTCCGAAAATAAGTAAGAAAGTCACAATAGCGAAAGAACAGAAAAATGTTGCGGCTAAGGAAAAAAATGTGAAAGACAAACCCAAGTCTCCGACGTCTAAAGAGAAACCCGAGGAATCTAAAGCGATGGAGTCGGAGCCGCTCAGAGAAAAGATTGAACTTCCTACAGTCCTGCCTCAGAGTCGCAAAAGCTTTCTCGGGAAACTGGCGAACAAGAAGTCGAGGGCTCCAGCCCCACCACCGCCTTCGGTGAAGCGAGCCAAGTCGATCACGGAAACAACGCTGCCCAGAAGGTCGAAGAAGATAAATGTGGCTGATATTTCCGGACCAGTCGTAAGTTGAATGAATCTTAAACGTGTTTATTAAGAAAATTAGTGGGTTTGAAAAGTAACCTGTTAACACAGGTGGCTTCTTAATACAGGTAGGCTTATACAATGGTAGGTGTTATAAAAAAATATTAAACATCCTAAAAGGCTTTCTTTGTTTCTTTAACTCTATTAACATGCCTATATGATATATCCGAAAAAGGTTCAGGTACCTAAAAGGCTAAAATGGATGGACATTATATTTATTTTGTAATAACAGACTCAGTCTTTTGTGATAATTCGTATTTTATTTTTTTTAACTCAGTCTTTTAAAACAATTTGTACAAACTTTGAAGAGCTATGATCTTTTAGAGGCCATTTATATAGTATGTGCATTAGAAATCTGGCATATTTTTTTTAAAACCCCTTTCCACCATGTATATCTTTTGTACTTTAGGCCAAAGAAAGTACATTTCTGGACTCAATTAGTATGCCCTTTTTGTTTGGTATCCAATATTCCCACCTTCAATCCATGCTTTAAAATCTTTTGCTACAGACATTAGTATACAACCGCAAACACATTCGATATACACACACTGGTATTCTGAACAAGAAAATGTTTTTAGTATGAACTAGTAGTCGCCAACAAGGCTCTGTTATCGCAAACATCTGACAATGGCTGCAAACTCAAGACAGTCCCTTTAATAAGAAAGTAGAGCCTAAGTTGATAGACAGTTCTTAAAGGCATACTGTCACAGATTTAAGAATGTTATTTCTCTAAAACTGAATAATAAATCAAAATTACATTAATTTTTACAGACCAAATCTAGGTATTGCATCACTTTAACTACACCATGATGGAGTGAAATCCATGTCAACTCTCTCAGCAATGTTAGTTTTTGAATTATGGACCATTGCCATAATTCAATTATTTTTACAAAATATCATTAATAAGTGGAGTATGGTGGTTACGTAGATGGTTGAATAAAGTACATTTAGGGACAAATCAAATATATATATTTTTAAGTAATACTTTGTTATGCCATGTAATAGGTCAGTGGTCTGTGACAATATGCCTTTAAAGCTGTCAAATAACTTGAGTACTCGGGCACGTGCCAAGTCTAGTAAGACTCGAGTCCATTCACAGGACTCTAGTACTTGTGCAAGGGAGAGCACTCTCATTTAAGATGCATGGTGCTATTTTACTTCAGTCCTTAGTCTCATTAATTATCTAGTGTAAGTTTCGGGTACTCAGGTCCGGGTCGAGTTTGACCCTCGAGTACTCTAGTCTAATATTTTGGACTCATGGAGAGTGTAAGAGGTGGAACGGGATTTTGCTCAGTCGGCTGAGTGTTTGCTTGAGTTGCTTGCATCGCAGGATCGAACCACCTTGGTGGACCCATTCGGCTGATTGGATTTTTTCTCTCATTCCAACCAGTGCACCATAACTGGACAAAGGCCATGGTATGTGTTTTACTGTCTGTGGGAAAGTGCATGTAAAAAAAAAAAAATTGCTGCATTAGAAAAAATGTAGCGGGTTTCCTCTGATGACTACGAGTCAGAATTACCGAATGTTTTTCATCCAATAGCCAATGATTAATTGATGTGCTCCAGTGGTGTTGTTAAACAAAACAAAATCTAACTTTTTCTTGTAAGAGGCATGTAGCCCAGTGGTAGAGCACTTGCTTGATGCACGGTTGGTTTGGGATCGATCCTCGTCAGTGCTATTGGGCTATTTCCAGACCTGTCAACCCTCCCGGATTCCGCGGGAGTCTCCCGGTATTTGATCAAATCTCCTTTCACCTGTGCGGGAGACAGTTTCTCCTGTTAAATGACATTTTTGTAAGCATAAAAAAAAATCGATCCTCTTTTGTCAAAATAACAGAAGGGGAGTAACTCTGCCTTTTTTTCTCATTCGGAAAATGTCGACTACTTTCGGTTTCCGAGAATGTAACAGGCCGAATTGTCCCGACTGTTTAACCTTTGCCGAAGTGAGAATTGTGGGATAGCCTATTAATATTGTTAAAAAAGCACATGGAGTTTATAAAATGACGTGTTATTATAATGTTTGTTGTCATCGTAATGGCTACGAAGCGTGTTGCCGCTAATTCAACAGGCTGTGTATTGACATTCAATATAAAAAAAAAACCTATCCAATTTAGTTCTAATAAACACCTCTGAATTGTAAAATGTCTTCCCACTGGCTATTTACATAATGCAACTATGACGAATCTGAACTGCCAGACTCCCGAGTTGACAGCGATACACATGCATGTTAAAATCACATGTCACAGCAAGACAACGAAAAGACCAATTAGCTGTATAAACATACTTGTGTCAGTTAATTTTGTATGTTTGTGCGGTAAAATGTTGGTTATAAGGGTACACTTCAAGAAATTATTTTTGTACAATTAAAAAATGTTGTCTTTGACATTGACATAAAGTTACTCACGGAAATGGGTATAATTCCAGTATATTTCACACGATGTCCATAATGAGGTTTTACTTATGATTAATGAAAATACAATGTTTATTGCATCATTATAATGATTTTAAATAAGTACCACGCCACCGTTCCTCATTATAGTAAAAACTGAATATTAATTTATAAGATTTATATAAATTTGTCTTTGGTACTTAGGTAAACTAACCACAAATGATAATGTAACGCAACCTGTAAGGCTGTACGTGTAATACCGTAAATGTACTAATTAAAATTTTTATTTCTTGTTCATGTTCTTAACATTTTTGGATAAAATATATATTGTTTTTTTAAATATGTATTAAATCATAATAATATTTAAACTTAAAAAAAAAAATGCCAAGATTTAAGGTTAAGAAGTATATATGACATTATAAAGTATTCATATAACTTATTGTAATAATTTTTTTTTTAAATCTTGCGATTTTGGGTTAAATTGTGTGAATTAAAAAAATCTCCTGCTTTTTGACAAAATCTCCTGCTTTTTCAACACACACCTCCTGCTTTCTAATGACTAAAGGTTGACAGGTCTGGCTATTTCACGCTCTAGCCAGTGCACCATGATTGGTACATCAAAGGCCATGGTATGTGCTATCCTGTCTATGGGGTGGTGCATATAAAAGAAAAGAGTAGCTCATGAAGTTGCGACAGCGGGTTTCTTCCCTAAATATATGTGTGGTCCTAAACCATATGTTCGACGCCATGTAACCATAAATAAAATGTGTTGAGTGCATCGTTAAATAAAACATTTCCTTCCTTCCTTCCTTCCTGCATGTTCATCTTTTTTCCTTCTTTTTTTCAGATGGTAACGGATATGACAAACACAAGAATTCTGACCAATCGGCGCAACACGCTGTCGCTAGGCGACGACACAGCTTTTGCGTCAGGTTTGATTTTCTGTAAGGAGGCATATATCTGATTTTAAATGGTGATGGCTGTGCTTGTATGGTTTGTAGTTACCTCCCCTTAACCAGTAAGGTTGTAGATGGCAACGCATGTCTTTAAAACACCTGAATGGCTGAATTCATGTGTACAGGTTTTGTTGATGCATTTTGTGCTTACACTGCCCCAAAAACTGTGCACATGAAAAAAACGGCCCTAATTTGAAATCTATAGTAATAGTGACTAATGATTTACTGTTAAAGTAGAAGTTGGCAATGGGAAATAGTTTTAGATATCCTTGTAGAGTTGTGACCCCTTTTTATTAGTTCTTCTGCATGTTGTGTGTGCATGTAAGCCATAAACAAATTTACCACTGATACCTTTGCTATTTTTATATACACATAGTAAAATATACATGTAACGCACAAAAGCATTAAATATATGAATTACATTTTTTGGTTTTTCCTTTTCCTCCCTGAGAAATACATTGTAAGCCCATGCAAGTTTTGCATGTTATGGTGTTTTAGCATTCCACTTAGTTCACTTAAAGGGACATACTCTAGTTTCAACCCGTGAAAATTAACACTAAGTTTATAGTTAATCTACAAACCTGCAACACACTTGGATACAGTTACAATTTAGTGAAACATTAGTCTGTGACTTAGAAATGGTGAAATACCCTCTAAAATTAGACTCGATTCCATAGCTGTTACTTCTCAGACGCAATTGCGTTTTTAAAAATATGGGAAATGCATTTTGTGATATTAGAAATCACAGGGATGACCAAAAACACTTAGAATGTACAGAAATTGATAATCTAAACAATAAAATCTAAGTAAAGTATGATTTAAGTTATCAAAAAAACGGCTCCAATAGTAAAAAATATGCCTTAGTGTTTAAAAACTAGGGTATGTCCCTTTAATACATTTTTGAAATGTGAATTAGTTTCGAAAGAAATCTTGCATTGTAATATTTTACTATGGTGTTACGTGTGAGAATGTGAATGCAGTAGGGCAAAACATTGCATGGGATTAAACAATTAATATTAGCCTTAAAGGGACATTCCTGATTTTGCTGCATTGTAAGATGTTTCCGACTAATAAAATATTTCTACAATTAAACTTACATATTAAATATATTTTCTTGTTTAGAATATAAGTGTCTGTAGGCTACTGTATATTCAATGTGTTTCTTGTCATCTTAATATTTGTAAAAAGCCCAAAGTGGATTTTGTCTTCAAATAATTTTGTACGTACAAAAAACATTATTTTAGGAAATAAGATGAAATTTAACCTAGTACAAATATTAGAACGATCAGAAACACGTTTAATATACAGCCACTAATATTGTATATAGAAAAATGTATTTGATATGTAATTACAATCGTTAAAAAGTCTCTGTTGGTCGATAACATCTTAAAAAGTGCAGCAAACTCAGGAATGTCCCTTTAAATAACTTTGTTTTAGGGAGAAATCTGAAAATCTTGTTTAGACATTATTGGTTTCCCAGCCTATTTAGGATGCCAGCAACCATACAGACAAAAGTATCTAATTTAAAACAGATTTTGTCTCATTTACATACATGTATTAGTTTACTCGTAATACACACATTACGGTCAATTAACAACTCTTAGTTGTTGGTGTACACTTGTTTGATGTTGTCTTTGTATTTGTTGTTGTCGGGGTTTTTTTAATGTTAACTTTCAGACCAGATGTATCAATAAATAAATATTAAAAATCCTGAATTAAAATTGCTTTTTGACTGAAAAAAACAAAGAAGAAAAAAGACCATGAGATAACTTCCTTGAATAGTGACATAACCGTTACATTCTAAAATTAAAAACTAAAACTTCAATGTCATTAGTACTTTATTTGCTATGGAAATATAATTTATGTAAGCAATTAGGTATCTAGGTTAAAATCATAGTAACCGAGTTCGGGTTAACTTTGAACATTTAAAGAATCATAGAATTTATAAGTCTATCTACTGTAATTATCATCAAATTGTGCCTGTAAGCTGTTTCTCAGAATTCTGCCCCCCATTGTTTATAGCATGTTCAAGTTACTAAATACATGCATGTTTTTTTTAGAAATATAGGGGTTTGGATAGTTTTTATCTTTGTAATTTTTAAATCAAATTTAATTCATTTTATAAATTAATAAATTAAAATTATTATTTGCATTCAAAAGTTGTTATTTATCTTTGTAATCAAACAGATTTTTTTTTAAAGAGGTGTATTTATTAAGTTATCAAACAACATTAACATTTTCTTCATTCGTGATATACATTTTAATAAAGAATTAGATAAAGATACGATTTCAACACAAAATGATATCAACAATGAAATAATGAAATAATAATAATAATGAAATGTAACCCAAAAGATAAACAACTAAAGTATTTTAAATCCCAGTGGCAAAATGCTCGCTTGATGTGTGGTCGGTCTGGGATCAATCCCCTTCGGTAAGCCCATTGGGCTGTTTCTCATTCCAGCCAGTGCACCATGACTGGCATATCAAAGACCGTGGTATGTATTACCCTGTCTGTGCAATGGTGCATATAAAAGATCCCTTGCTGCTAATCGAAAAGAGTAGCCCATGAAGTGGCGACAGCGGATTTCCTCTCTCAATATCTGTGTAGTCCTTATCCATATATCTGATGCCATATAACCATAAATAAAATGTGTTGGGTGCATCGTTAAATAAAACATTTCCTTCCTTCTTTTTTAAAATTTGTCAGAAATTAAATGAAATAAATTGAATATAATGTTATTGGGTTTGTTTTCTATTACAGGCCAACCTTCATCTGCCACAGATAAATATATGGACGACCTTCCTCCAATCTCTCCCATTGGCTCATTTGATAATCTTTACGAATCCATTCTTCCCAAAATGGGAGGCCCTCACCAAATTAACCCGATTACCGGTGAGATCATCTCTAAGGGTCCAATCTGCCCTAACATTCCGGCGGAGGGCTACCTGGAGCCGGTGCCCCCCAATTCCAACACCTCAGAACTCACCGGTGAGTCGATGATGACATCATCAATGATGTCATCATCGATCGTGTCAATAGGATCTCTGGGGTCAGGAATTCCGGCAGCAATGACAACATCGACGATGTCCATGGTTTCTGTCGGTGCCCCGTCGACCATAGAAGAAGAGGATGCCGTCTCGGAGGTGTTCGATGAGCCGGATGAAAACCGCTTACAGGTTTTAGCCTCGCAGCCCATCTACGAAGAAATTCCTAACGGATATACTATTAACCAAAAACCTAGTCATAATAAATCAAACACGGAAGAACCACCCTCTTCTGTCTCTCTCCCCTCGCAAACAAACCTCGGGCTTCCAAACGTGACGATACGTTCTCAGTCTAAAGAAACAATATCTTCAGAATCGGATTCGCAGTCCAACAGCAGCACCCTCTCCCGACCGAAACCGGCTCCACGACGGAAACCAAAAAGATCGGAGAAGTGTCTGTCGGAGCAATATGTTTCAATGAATCGCCCGAACCCGGCGGTGATGTTGGGAGAGGAGAGGTTGCGAGAAGTGTATTCTAAGCTGACCACGATGAATCTACAGACACTGCAGGATGTGTATAGTCAGGTGGAGAAGATACTCGCGCAGGAGAAGCTGGTGGTGTCAAGCACGCAACAGATAAAGTGGCAGGACTTCGATCTCTTTGGACAGCCGGTGCATTCCTCTGAGAGGTGTATCGTCTACAATGCAAAATTCAGGGCCCATAACTCTCCATGTCAACTCATGGTAGGTAGATGCCAATCATCAGTTATCAGACTAATAAAATATATCAAAGATTTTCATCCCCACCCACCCAGAGCATAAAGGCATGCTCCTTTTTTTTAAATTGGTAACACAAAAACAATTGTGCTTCAAATGTACATGATGCTTGACATGCAACATTTCCAGTGTTTTTAAAATAAAAAATAAAATTTCATCCCTTCCCCTATTAAAAGGCAATTGGATAAAAATTTGCATTTATTTTAATTACTTACTGGGGCACTGTCAACTGTGCTGGGTTGTCTTTTAAATAACCATTTATCAGATCCCTCAAAGTGTATTTGAAATGGGTGGTGGGAGCCTCTGTCGGTGTAATTGCCAGGAGATTGAATCTGGAGAACCCAAATCTGTTAGGAGGTATTTAGTATGTACCTTTAAAAACAAAATGCAGGTACCAGTGTACAAAACGTCAGGATTGTTCAGCCTTTTGAGTGAGTGTGTTGAAAAAAATTAATGATACATGTATGTGTATAACCAAAACGTTAATTTAACAGTAAAAAACCCCACCATGTAATAGTGAAAAGTATTTTAGATTGCCTGCATCAATGGGGTGAGTACCTTAAATGATTTAACAATACAGCAACTATCTTATTTATTTATGATTTTGAAAATGTTTTTGGCAGAAAACAATAAAATATAACCAAGACGTTAATTTGATGGTTAAAAAAAGTTGTATTAACTTAAAACATTTATTATGCCAACATAATACTCCTATGACAATAGGGGTGGGACGTAGCCCTGTGGTAAAGTGTTCGCTTGATGCATGGTCGGTTTGGGATCGATCCCCGTCAGTGGGCTCATTGGGCTATTTCTCACTCCAGCCAGTGCACTACGACTGGTATATCAAAGGCCGTGGTATATGTTATCCTGTCTCTGAGACAGTGCATATAAAAGATTCCTTGCTGCTAATCGAAAAAAGTAGCCCATGAAGTGGTGACAGCGGGTTTCCTCCTCTCTCTATATCTGTGTGGTCCTTAACCATATGTCCGACGCCATATATCCGTAATTAAAATGTGTTGAGTGCGTCGTTAAATAAAACATTTCCTTCCTTCCATCCTATGACAATAGCGTTAGTATATTTTTATTATAAAAACATTTTTCCCTGTAGCTGCTGCATTCCAGATCTGCGACAGAGACGTCATCACTGACACACCCGAGTCTGTTGAAACCCGTCGTCGTCTTCGCGGACACCATTCCGTTCTCCTTCCTCACCGAAGAGTTCATCAAGACGAGTCAGCTCGTTCAGAACTCCATCTACGACACAAGTCTCGCCAAGTGCTTCTGCGCCGTCGGAAACTTCGATATAATCGAGAACCTAGACAGCCACTTGACCTTGTTACGCGAGACCTTGACGCACAATCTTGACGCGTACATGCACGTGATACTTTCCGTCGTTCTTCAGCTCCTCAGCTCCATGTCGCACTGTCTCGATCAAGGATTCACCGTTTCCGAGCGCGACTTCCGAGATATTTATCTCGTGTCGCGGTCCGACCTCCGTGGGAAGGTCATAACATTCTTACCTCACCAGCGATCGCGCGACGTCCCGCAAGGCGAATCCATGTGCAATTTTCTCGACAGACTTCTAAACGATGCGTCTGAAATGTACAGTGTGGACGACGATGACGATATCGAAGATGAGAACTTTTCCGCCAACATACAGACTGTTGAGATGATAAAAACGCTACGTGCCATGCTAGAGCCGCGGAAGATCGAATGTCTCGCACAGGTTCGGTCGGTCGTCGAGTATATATTGTGGGGACCAAATAAGGATCCGACGGTTGAAGAGGTCACGAGGAGTAGTCTGGAGCAGGATATGTCGTCGTGGTTGGAGGCAGAACGTGCTATGGCCGTGAGTCAGTTCGCTAAAAACTCAAACGGTTTTGCGTCTGGCCTGTCGTTAGACGAATACTACAGACTAAAGTTTCTCTTGAAATCTAGCGCTACAAGCCTCGCCGAGAGTGCTAGGAAGCTAGTCAGCTAGTGGAGTACGTCCTCCACGATTGATGGTTTTACTAGTCAGTGTTGTGTGTGAGTTATCCTTCTTGCAAAGTCTGTGTTTGTGTCTCTGACCCATCTCGTCTAAGAACCAAGGTTTACAGTTAATGCAGACCTCGCTGTTAATGCAGCTAATGGAGTTGTCCTCCTTGATTGGTTTTACTAGTCAGTGTTGTGTGTGAGTTATCCTTCTTGCAAAGTCTGTGTTTGTGTCTCTGACCCATCTCGCCTAAGAAAATCTTTTTTTTTTAAAGATACTGTCCTGTGTTTGCATCTAAGCATTTTTATAACTAAAATTATATATGAATTGCATTTTGGATGTAGCCCAGTGGTAAAGTGCTCACTTGATGTGCGATCTATTTGCCCCAGTTTATAATATAATGATTTCAGTACTTGTTGGAAATTAGTATTGAAAAAAAGTAAAATACCAGTACAAGCCACAAAGGAAATCCAAATGTGTAAAGCCGGGACATAAATTGCTCGCTTGATGCACGGTCGGTTTGGGTTTGATCCCCATCGGTGGGCCCATTGGGTTGTTTCTCGTTCCAGCCAGTGCACCTGGTGTATCAAAGGCTGTGGTATGTGAAGATTCCTTGCTACTAATGTAGCGGGTTACCTCTAGGACTATATGTCACAATTACCAAATGTTTGACATTTAAAATAGCCGATGATTAATATATCAATGTGCTCTAGTAGTGTTGTTAAACAAAACAAAGCTTAGCTTGTTATATACAAGGTCTTTCTGATCGCCTGAATGTTTCTAGAAGCGGAGACAACAAATTTTCCTCAAAGTAATTTCGTACGTATGAAAAAATACATATTAGGAAGTAGAAGGACCACTAAAAACATTAGGATGTCGAGAAACACATTGAATATACAGACACCGATATTCTAAACAAAATCATATTTCACATGGAATTTTTGTTGTTAAAAATACTCACAAACATTTTACAGTAATTAAATGTCCTTTACATTCATTACCATATAACGTCATCCCATTGGTCCATACGTAGTAACAGAAGTTTGTTCAATTCTCGATGAATGAAAAAAATTACGTCGTCGGGGAACGTCATATCTGATGAAGTCATTTTATATGGGCAAGTTTTATTGAGCGTTATTGTTCAAAATAAGTATAACCTTCTTTTGTTATTATTAGCAAGTATAATTCAAATTTAATTATAAGTATTGTCTGTTATTTCTTTTATGTTCATCTGGGTATGAAAAAAAAAATTCATGTGCAAACTTATGTGAGAACGAGTGTGCGGATGATATTTTTTGTTTATACCCCGAAAATAACAGACAATCCTTATATGGCAGCAAACTCAGGATCGTCCCTTTAATTGACTGATTCTTTTATGTCGAATTGTTTCTGACCTGGTCAGTGATTCATTGTAAACCAAGTTTGTCTGAGCATAATTCATCGTTTTAGCCTCTTATACATGTATTTCAATCACCAATAAGAAATCTGGTGTTATGGTTTAAAATTAATGACATGAATAAAATGAAGTATCTTTGAAATGATTTCTTTGAAAAAAGAGTATTTTTTTTTATAAACTAGGCGCCAGGGCCCAATTTCACAAAACATTGTAAGCCTAAAGGTATATCAATGACTAAACCACAGTTCTTGTTACTATTAACAATAAACCACATATATACTCTTCAAAAAAAGTAGACCACAGACATCCTAGTAAAAAACGTTCAGGTCTGTTTATCAACACACCGAAACACATTCCATAGTTTGCACATGCATCACGCAGTTGCCCGTACACGTGCATGGGATGTCATTCTTGATTTTGACAATTTCCAGGAAGGTCCATTAATTACTGTGGAGCATTATTTCTGTCAATCTCTTTCATTCTGTTGATCATACAGTTGTTATTGTTTTGTTTTTAGTCATTTTATTCTTTGAATTTACTGATAAAAACACCGTCAACATTCAAATTTAATTTCTGACCCCAATCGTTCTTCAAGATCTTTGGTGGTCATAAAACCTACTGTAATACTGAATTAATTAATTCACTATTATCATATAACCATTCCCCACAGCTAATATACTGTACAATTTTGGCAATTATAAATTCTTATTAGAGTTCCCCGACTTTTTTTTTTAAGAGTATAGTTTAAAATACACATATTTTGTTTTCTTTTGCCAATAAAATACTTGTAATGATGTCATTTTCTGCGTGACATAGATTTCAAAAACATGTAGACATACATGTATGACTGGTATAACTGCTAGTCGCAGATGTAAATTTACGATATTTTGTGAAATAAGCTCCAGATGTATAGTATGTGACATGGAAATGTTTTGTATAAATTTATAGAAGAAACTTCTGGTTTAACTTTAAAAGGTAAACTGTTATCATTCGTATAAAAAAGAGAAAGAGATTACTGGAACCTTAAGAGAAGCAATAAACTTATTAAAGGGACAGATCCTAGTTTTTAAACACTAAAGCATATTCACCTAGACCCTTGTTTTTAAACACTAAAGCATATTGTTCACCTAGACTCTTGTTTTTAAACACTAAAGCATATTGTTCACCTAGACTCTTGTTTTTAAACACTAAAGCATATTGTTCACCTAGACTCTTGTTTTTAAACACTAAAGCATATTGTTCACCTAGACTCTTGTTTTTAAACATTAAAGCATATTGTTCACCTAGACCCTTGTTTCAACCCGTAAAAATGGACACTATGTTTGATTAATTTACAAACCTGTAAACAATTTGTATACAACAGAGTGAAACAAGAGTTTGTGACGTTAAAATACCCTTAAAAATAGACGAAAACGCGACTCCATAATCATTACTTATCAAATGCACGTGCGTTTTAAAAAATTAAAAAAAAACATTTTGTGGTATTAGAAACACCAGGATGACCAGAAATACTTTGGTTGTACGGAAATGGATAAACTAAACAATAAAATATAAATAATGTTTGATTTCAGTGATCATAAATGTCTCTAATAGTGAAAAATATTCCGTAGTGTTTAAAAACTAGGGTATGTCCCTTTAAGACATGTTTCAGATTTGTGGAATCCATTTGCAATTTTGATTCAAATATTGAAATTATATCATCTACATTAGTGCATTTTCAGGTCTTATATTTATTGCTCTGAAGTGTATATTTAATAATATATTGTTACAAGATTTAATGTGGTTGCTATTGTAACAAAATAAATAGTAATCAGAAATTTATCATTTCTAAATGAATATTTTTTAGTGCGGTTCCTCATGTCATACACAACATCTGTTTATTGTGCTAAGTAAATTAATACATTAAGTGTATTGATTAATGATTTTATAATGTTGCCATGGTAACAAACAATAATTAGAAAATTATTTTAGAGTTTTCTTTTTAAATTATTGAGTAATACAATTTAAATAAAGGGGAAAAAACACTTCTTTTTTCTTATCCTTGCAAAAGAAACTATTGTCCAAAACACAAAGACATTCATGAACTCCAAAGGTTTTATTTAATATGACCGTATTAAACAGTAATAGATAAGATTAACTACACAACTACTGATGTTAATAGAGAACATAAAATGATGTTTGATTTTTTAAAACATATTTTATTACCTGAGAAGATGGTTTGTAAAATGTATAAATTAATGTGTGTGGCTTGTAGTTAACTCTTTAACAGATGGATGGATGGAGTAAATAAGATGTCATTGTTACTTTTTAATATTCAATAGTTTATTACTTATGGTATTAAGCATGCTTTGTAAGACTGGTAAAAAAAAAAGAGTTTATTCAGTGTGTGTGTGTGTGTGTGTGTGTTCCCTTTTCAACTAATATTCACTACCATAAAGCTGTTTTGTAAACATTTTTATGATTTAGTATTGCATATAGATCAGTAAACAAAGTAATTATGTAATTCCCGATATCACAATGCTACATTGCCGAAAGTTACGGTAATTAAATTTGAGGATTGTCTGTTAATTTCTTCTAGGTTCATCTCGGTATGAACCAGAAAAGCATTACAGAAACTGTGTGAATCAGAGAAGCTGTCACACAAAGTTTGTCATGTCTGGGGTTTTTGTGGGGTTTTTCTTCTTCTTTTTTTTTGTTTTGTGTGTGTGGGGGGGGGGGGTGTTCTTTGGGGTTTTTGTTGGAGAGGGGGGTTGACAATAACATTTTAAGTTTAAATTATTTGTAAGAATTAAACGATAAAGTTTAAATTTAACATACATTTTTTAATTAACAATATTTTGAAAAAATTAAATGTTAAAATTCAGTTTTATCGGGAAAATTGTAAAGGGATATGCACTAGTTTTTAAACACTAAGGCAATTTTTTTTCTTAGCCCCTAGTTTCAACCTGTAAAAAATGGACACTAAGTTTGGTTAATTTACAAACCTGTAACAAATTTGGATACAACAGAGTGAAACAAGAGTCTGTGACGTTGAAATACTCTTAAAAATGGACTAAAACGCGACTCCATAACTTTTACTTCTCAGACGCACGTGCATTTTTAAAATTGAAATTTGCATTTTGTGGTATTAGAAACACCAGGATGATCAGAAACACTTCGCTTGTATGGAAATGGATAATCCGAACAATAAAATATAAGTAGTCATAAACGGCACTAATAACGAAAATATGCTTTAGTGTTTAAAGACTAGGGTATGTCCCTTTAATGACGAATTCTTTGTACGAATGGTGAAATGTGTAGATCGATGTGTGTGGCTTACGAGTAGTTGTAATAAATGCAGACATGTTAAGCAATTATTATGCAATTTTCATTGTGTTGTGAGAAAACGGTGTGAAAAACAGTTTGTGTGAAATACATTGTTTTGTAAAGTACATTGTTGTGTGAAAAAAACATTGTGGGATGAATTATATTGTCAAGTAGAGTGAAACTGCTCCAAATTGGACATCCACGGGACCAAGAAAAAAGTATGATTTTATGCGGTATACAATTAATTTCATTTCAACTTATTTTCATGCTTATATCCAATTAAGGTTCAAGCACGATGTCCTGCACACACACCTCAGCTACCTGAGCTGTCTGTCCAGGACAGTGGTTTCATTGTTAGTTGGTTAGTGTTAGTGAGAGAGAAGTCGGTGTAGTGGTCTTACACCTACCCATTGAGTTGTTAAAACTCACTCTGGGTGGGAGCCGGTACCAGGCTGTGAACCCTGTACCTTCCAGCCTTATGTCTGATGGCTTAACCACGACACTACCGAGTCCAGTATTTAGTTCAGAGAGGTCATTTTCTGTACTAATATTTAAAAAGGTTAGATGTAAAACGTCTGGTTTCGAGGGAATTCCAGTTTACAGAGGGTCTGATTATGAGAGGGTCTGGTTTAAAGAGGTTTCACTATGCTATATCTAAGTGTTGTAAATGTCTTTGTATAATTTGATAATTCTCTACTAACATTGGCATATAGCCATCTTTATTTCCCCACCACCACCACCTATATTCCTATCTATAATAATATGTTATAACATGACTCCTAGACAGTGTGGTTGCCACTGTGCCCAACACACCCTCCCCCAGTCTGAGCATAAAATCCTGGCTACACCATTTGTCTACTAATCTTGTGATCTTGGAAAAACGAGAAAAGGAAAGTTTGTTTAATGATATTTCTGCACATTTAAAACTACAGCTATTTAAATGGTGTCTAACATAATGTACCGTAATATGAAGAGTACTTTCCAAAATGCAATATATCCCTGTTTTTTAAAGTTTGGATTATTTTTTTTATTTTTTTTCTGTCAAAACGTGATCTATGCCAAATAAAGATTAGTTATTAACACTAAACCATGTGTGAAATTTTAGACTGTTTAAAATTAATAACTGTACATTCCTTAGGTATACCTTGCAGCTGAATTCTTGTACCTGTTACGAAATAATTAACGAATGCTGCACTAATTCCAAGACCACAAGATTAGAATTAGAATGAATTGTTTACCTGGTGCTTTAAGATTTCAACTTTGATCTTTTCATCATCTTTTCATAAATGTACATTTGTAGCACCAGTACTATATTCTAAAAAGTATTTCTCTTTCTCTGTTTATGTGATTTGGTTTTACCTATATTAGCCTTTTTTTTTATAAGCCTTTGGAATAGAAACATTTTAATTAAGATAATTAATGGTGCATAATCACAAATGAGATTTAGTGGTTTAAATGCCGTTGACTTTTTCAAAACTATTATTGGCTACTGCCATGTAACTATTTTAAGATGCAAACCATTGAATACGTTTTTCACCGATTTAAAATCAAAATCAGTTTGAACAATTCCTGGCTTAAATACAGATTTTACTGATTTCGAAAAGTCAAACTGTTGTGATGTTAAAATTGCTGATCCAAATACATATTTCGCTGATTTAAAACAAATTAATTTACTAATTTAAATAGGCAAGTCATAAATCACTTTTAGCAGCTCTAAAATCAGCTCACACTACATGTATTTACAATTTGTATGTTATTAAGTTGTCAAATTCAGATTGCTGACTTGAATCTATTTTATTGATTTTTGTTTTTGTTAAATTAATTTTGATCTGATCTGATGTGTATGTATGGTGTATGTTGTGAAGTTCAAATTGCTGATCTAAATATCAGTTGTATTGATTTTTAAATTAAAATCAATTTGAACTGTTGTGTTTGGTGTGTTGTGAAGTTCATTAAATGTTCTTGCAATATTTCAATATATAATATTTAATTGCAATTAACTTTCTTAACTTATACATGTATGTGTTTTAAGTTGCTATGTTTCATAATATCATGGCTCCTGCTGGGCTTTTTTTTTTTTTCTCTCTGTTATATTTATAATTATATTCATAATTATAGCATGGAAGAAATAGCTAGTGCTTTCTAATAAGTTTTTAATTTTTTTTTTTTTTATCACAAATTTGTTTACTATTATTGTAAATCACATAAGTTTTGCTTCAAACAGATGCTACTTTCAATTAGGATATTTAAATTTTTATTAAGAATCGTTTTCCGGTCACTTACAATTTAAATTGATTTTATTATCCAATATTTTTATCAACAATTATTTTCGTGTTAAACCACATAATTTAAAACATTACGCAACCAGTTGATCCTACTATATATCTAATCTTTATAACAGGCATGGGGCAAAGCAAAGTTTGTAGTAGAGTTGATGGGTATGTTCCCCCGTAACGTTTTGAAAACTAGATGTCCTGAAACGCAATTTCCATGCATTGTGCAAGTACAATTCATCTATGCCTTACGTTTACTACTAATAATACTTTGTATTCCCAGTTATTGCTTGTATGAAGGACACTTCAAATAGTGTTAAAATGTATTCTCTTGTATACTTGGCAATATAAACCTGTCCTTACATGACCCATTTAAAAACAAATAAAAAGTAAAGGCGCCATACCATAATCTGTAATGTTATTTATTTCAGATTATAATAGTTTTATAGAAAATAGTACGTTCATGTAGGGCTAGATGACATTTGTAATGTACATATAAATGCTATTTATAGAATGATTCATATTTGCTGGATGCTAGTGATATTTTATTTCACCTTGGTCAAATGAAAACCAGTCTTTTAGACAAATATTTGACAAAAAGGCAACCTTGGCTTGAATGGAGATCCTCTTAAAGGGACATTCCTGAGTTTGCTGCAAGTTTTAAGATGTTATCGACTAACAGATACTTTTTAACGATTGTAATTACATATCAAATATATTTATCTGCATAAAATATTAGTGGCTGTATATTAAATGTGTTTGTGGTTGTTCTAATATTTGTACTATGTTAAATTTAATTTTTCCAAAAACAAAAAATGTTTTGGTACCTTTGGGCTTCTTACAAATATTAAGATGACCAGAGACACATTGAAAATACACACTGATATTCTAAACAAGAAAATATATTTAATATGTAAGTTTAATCGTAGTCATATTTTATTTGTCGGAAACATCTTACAATGCTGCAAACTTAGGAATGTCCTTTAAGTCATCTGACCCAAATTTGTTAGTACCTATTTTAGTCTGTTTAAAATAGTAATATATTCTTAATTATTGTGTTCAGATATCCTTAAACAAATATTGTGCAAAGAGATCACATGTATTGCATTTTCCTAGATAGGTCTCAGCCCAGTTTAATGGTATTTCTTGAAGATGCATTATCAAAATTAGATGACTGGAAACCATTTAAATTGGAGGAAAAACATTTCAATGCAGCCTATTGATCAGTGTTGCCATACAGCAAACATTATTTAAACAAAGATAATCAAGTTGATAATCTAGTCATGAAGTCAGTTTGATGTTTATATCCATTAAAAGTTCAAGTACATCTATCTTGGGCTTATTCTCAGGGGATTATGAACGTCAACTCAGTACAAAGACAAGTTTTTCAAATCCATAGCTAGAATTTCCAAAGGACATTGGAAGGAAGGAAATGTTTTATTTAACAACACACACAACACAGTTTATTTACAATTATATGACATCGGACATATGGTTAAGGACCACACAGATACTGAGAGAGGAAACCCGCTGTTGCCACTTCATTGGCTATCTCTTTCCGATTAGCAGCAAGAGATCTTTTATATGCACCATCCTACAGACAGGGTAGTACATACCACAGCCTTTGTTACACCAGTTGTGGAACACTGGCTGGAATGAGAAATAGTCCAGTGGGCCCAGCAACTGGAATCGATCGGGCGAGCGCTCTACCACTGAGCTACGTTCCACGCTAAAGAACATTGTGTCTGTTTATTATTTTGAAAATTATATTCTTCAAAGAGCATATGCACCCAAACAAAAATGCATGCTTGCGGCAAGGTTGTCGCAAGGTAGTTACAACCTTGTTACAAGGTTGTACAAGCAATGCAAGCTATTTGCAAGCTAACATTTAGCTCGCGTAAGGTAGTCAGTAATTCTGCAAGCTTCCCGCAAGCATATTTTCATTTTGCAAGCTTAAATAATTGCTGCATGCATATCTTCAACTCGCTAGCTTCCCGCAAGCATATTTTCATTTTGCATGCTTGCTGCAAGGTAGTCACAAGCATGTGGCAAGCTTGCTACAACCTAGTTGCAAACATGTAAGAAAAGCTTGCAACAAGCTAGTCACATGGTTGTAAAAAGGTTCCAAATACTAGCTCGAAACTTGGTAGTTACGCGGTTATCGCAAGGTTGTTACCAGCTATTTAATAAGCTTGCAATTTTGTTTTTGTGTGGAGAGGGGCTATGGCGTGGCACAGAGCCCCCTTCTTGAAGACGAAAATGTACGATTTTTGTTTCCTACTCTTAATATAAAAACATACAAAAATCTGTCATGTGTCCCCTTGCTAGATTACTTGTCAGGGCTTGCTTTGCCACTTGCCAAAATCACCAATCATGAATTTTGAAAGCAGTTGGCAATTTTGTTTTTAATTTGGCGAAATAATTTCATGTAATAATTGACATTTTAAAGAAAATAACTGTTGATTTTTACAATTTGTTTAAGTTTAATAGACAATTTAGCAAAATATTTTGCTCACCCAGAGCTGGCCCTGCTTGTGTGTGTTCTACAACCCTTCCCAGCCACTTGAGATATCATTCCTATTGGCTTGAAGAAGAATACTTTGGCTTTTGGAGTTTTGCTTTAACAAACTTCTTTAAATCATATTTAAATTATAAGAATTGAGTGAAAGTTGAATACAAAAATATTTTGTCTCTCAAAAACTGCATTCATGGTTACTTTGGCAATAGATCAGAAAGTTTTGTCTTCAACTTCTTTAAAGGCATACTGTCACAGATTTAAGGACCTTATTTCTCTAGAAATGGATAATAAATAAAAATTACATTAGTTGTTGGAAACCAAATCTAGCTATTGCATCACCGTAACTGAACCATGATGGAGTGAAATCCATGTCAAAACTCTCGGCAATTTTAGTTTTTGAATTATGAACCAAATATCATTAATAAATGGAGTGTGGTGGTTATGAAGATGGTTGAATAAAGTACATTTAGGGACAGATCAAATTATTTTTGTTCAGGTAATACTTTGTTAGACCATTAAATAGGTCAGTGGTCTGTGACAATATGCCTTTAAATCATATTTAAATTATGAAAATTGGGTGAATGTTGAAAACAAAAATATTCTGTCTCTCGAACACTGCACTCTTGGTTACTTTGGCAGTGAGTCAGAATGTTTTGTCTTCAAACGTTTGATGAATCTGCTCAGTACAATCATTGTCAACCTGATCTCGGCCAGCTGTTGAACTGGGATGAACTTACTGATAAAATACTTTTAAAGGGACATTCCCGAGTTTGCTGCATTGTAAAGATGTTTCCGACTAATGAGATATTTCTACGATTAAACTTATATATTAAATATATTTTCTTGTTTTGAATATCAGTGTCTGTATATTCAATGTGTTTCTGGTCATCTTAATATTTGTAACAAGCCTAAACTGGAGTTTGTCTTCAAATAATTTTATACGTACGAAAAAATCTTTTTTAAGAAATAAAATGAAATTTAACCTAGTACAAATATTAGAACGATCAGAAATACGTTTAATATACAGCCACTAATATTTTATGCAGAAAAATATATGTGATATGTAATGATAGTCGTCAAAAAGTCTGTGTTAATCGATAACATCTTAAAAATTGCAGCAAACTCAGGAATGTCCCAGTATTATCAAAATAGCATTATACATATATGTATTTTACTTTTATCATTTATAAGCTTGATTTCTAAATACGTGTAAGGAATATATTTTCTGCTGTTATTTTGTTTAATTTTCCATGCATTTAACTATTATTATTTTTTATTATATTTTTTTTTTTTTTGTAAATTTGATTCCTAAATATGTACAAATGATTATTAAGGAATATATTTTCAACTGTTGTTTAATTTTCCATACATTTAACTATTAATTAATTGGGTGTTATTTTCTTCTTTTTCATATGTAAATTTGATTTCTTAAATATGTTATTGTAAGGAATATATTTTTAGTTGTGTAATATTTCATACATTTAATTGTTAATTAATTGGGTTTTGCTTTCAAAATCAGCTTAATTAGAAAATGTCAAACAATTTTCAATATATTTGTTGGTACAGAAAACAAATATGGTCATCACTTGTATGCAACCACCTATGTTAAGTGGTCACATTTCTGTTCCCGCTAAACCTTATTATTTTGCTTAGTCATCTTAATGAAATACACCATGCATTGACCTGTATTAAGCAGACACCCGTCTTAAGAGGACAGTTTTGAATCTCTAACAGATGACTGCCAAATACAGGTATGCCTGGGCACCTGATATCATCGCTGTTTTTGACAGTGATTCTTGAGTGCAATTCATCACAGCTGTACTTATTCCATTGAGCCCTGTCCTATGCTAGTCTGGGAGTGGCAGTCCTCTTTATGGCAGTGCAAGAAGGATGTCCAGTAAAGAATCTCAGGAGTGGCTGTCCTCCTATAGACAAGACACTAGATAGAGACTCATGGAATCATCCATTATTTTTCCAAACACCCATTTGACTCTGCATTGTGCATAGATACAATTTTGATCTTGGATAACAGTTTTGTCATTCAGATTTGAAATACCCTGAAACTTTTAAGTCTTATGTTAGGACATGTTCTACCCTTACACTGCATTAATACATTTTTTTTAAATGTGTACCTGTATTAGGATATTATATTAACCATATATTACACGAACAATTTGTGTTCTTTATTTTTAATCAAAGTGTCTGACTCTTTATTTTATATATATATTTAATGTACTCTGTTTTATATTTCATCCATAAACTTCATATACATTTTTATTTTCATTTGAATTTTAAAACCACTTTTGCTGTATAATATGTAGTTTATTTTAAGTTTTATTAATATTAAGATCATCTTATTATACTTTATGTCAGTGGTGGTATGAACATCCTTAGCAGAGATGCCAACCATTACGAATTTGGCACAATCATTACGAATTTAAAGCATAGATTACGCTATTATGATTGTCTTGTTCGAAATTCCGATTTTTTAAAAGAAAATCGTAATTTTCGCATATTTGGTGTCGGATCGTAGTTTGGAAGGCACAAATGTTGTTAACACCGGAGAAATGGAACCTTTTCCCCTCTTCACCGTCAACAATCATAGATTGGTTTCGGCCTTGTTCTTTAAATTTATGGATTCCGAATAGCTAGCATAGCAAGCGTGGCGATGTAGAATAAACCAGTCTAGCAATAGGTCTTCCGAACATCCCCTATGTTTGCCGATCGGGTACGGCCTTGAACTTTGAAAAACGCGCTTTTGAGCCATCACTGATAACATTCCTATTTTGGGGACTGGGATCCTATTTTGAAGGCCTGGATTCCTATGACACTAACTAGGGTTGGCATCTGGAAGGGAATGTTTTATTTAACTACGCACTCAACACATTTTATTTTACGGTTATATGGCGTCAGACATATGGTTAAGGATCACACAGAGATTGAGATAGGAAACCCACTGTCGCCACTTCATCAGTTCATGGGCTACTCTTTTCGGTTAGCAGCAAGGGATCTTTTATATGAACCATCCCACAAACAGGATAACACATACCACGGCCTTTGATATACCAGTCGTGATGCACTGGCTGGAACGAGAAATAGCCCAATGGACCCACTGGCGGGGATCGATCCCAAACCGACTGCGCATCAAGCAAGCGCTTTACCACTGGGCTATCACTGATAATATTACTATTTCGGAGGTGGGATTCCTATTTTCGAAGGCCTGGATTCCTATGACACTCTGACTAGTGTTGGCATCTCTGCCTTAATTAGATTCAATGCTCTTTCACTGGCACTCCTATCCTTGTGAAGAAAAAGGTATATATCATCAAGGATTTATCCAATATTTGTTGCCAGGGTCCCATTGTCTGATGTGATTGGGGAAATTAGTGCAATTTATTCATAATTTGGACATGAGCTGGGATGTATGATGATGTAGCCTAGTGATAAAGGTTACTCTTGATGCGTGGTCGGTCTAGGATCGATCCCTGTCGTTGGGCCCATTGGGGTTTTTCTCGTTCCAGCTAGTGCACCACGACTGGTATATCAAAGGTCATTGTATGTGCTATCCTGTCTGTGGGATGGTGGACTATAGACAAAAACGGCCATTACAATTATAAACTAAAAAGGAAGTCTTCTTGGTTTTTTGTTTTTCGGGGGGGGGGGGGGGGGTATTTTTCTGGGAAAGACCCATCTCCCTTGGTCCTCTCTTGTCACAGCCATTACCCCTCCCCTCCCCTCCCCCGTTCCTCCCACCACTGCTTTTAGTATGACTGTTCATGCTTACATTTTTGTTGATTGATGTTTTTGTTTTGTTGCATTTATTATAATTATTTCATGTGTGTGCATTTAATCTGCTGGTCGACTTTCTGTGTGTGTTAGCTGAAAGTTATAACTGTGATATTTTTGTAAAGCGTCTTTAATACACTATATTCGAGTCGTACCACGCTCATCTACAGACTCATTCGTCAATTTGTGACAATAAACCTGTCTGCAAAAAAAACCTACAGCTTTGTTTTATATTGTTTCTTATGCTAGGCACAGACTACTGTTACTGTATTTACGTGCCCAGTGTTTCTTCCAGAAAGAAATTTGGGTATAACGCTATGGAATTCCATACAACCACAGTCAGGGGGGTGGGGGCATCCCGCAGAATGAAAATGGGTTACGTTTAGGGTTAGAGTTAAGAAAATCATACAGTAATGATAAGAGTAATTAATTTGGTCAAAAAGTTAACTTAAAAACAAAACAAATTTGGGTATGGCCCCATACCCGTTTTACCCTCTGGCAGAATCTCTGGTGCCTATATCCAAAAGAGGTTCAGGCACGTCCATCCCACGTCCAGTCTCTGACAAGGCTAAGCATCAGACAAGCAGCTAGACTACCAACTGCCAGCAGAAAGTTGGTAAACTCGAAGGTTGCGTCGTAATTTCCCCAACTCCCAGTCTGCGCCGGGTGAGCTCAGATTAACAACTGTTATACGTCGAGAATCGAGTTGTAATTGCGCTCAGACTATAGCAGCTGGACAGTCATAGAAGTTGTGACAGCAGAAAGTTGGCCAACTTTGTGCTGGCAGTTGGTAGTCTGAACCTAGCATTAATATTGCAGACCCTATTTTCAAACCATGAGAAAAAAAAGGAATGTTTTATTAGAAGTGGATAATCTAAACAATGAAATGTAAGTAATAACAAAAACAGCTCTTAATAGCGGAAAATACCCAGATGGCCCATGGGTGGAAATTTGACGGCCTGAAGGGTCCAAGTGTTTTCGACTTTCTGGGCACAAACACGGGGACAAGTGAGGGGGGGTGGGGGCCTTTACCCTAGGCTCTCTCCGCCAGTTTGCAGCCCCTACACCTCAGATGAGCACTATATCGTCTAAGCTAGATCCCAACCCATAAATGTAGTGGAAAGCGCCGAGTGGAGATTGTTCTGACAGCGGGACAGTCCCTCTATCACCTAAATGACGCATGTTACAAGGGACCTGATTGGCCAAAAACATATCTAGCAAATATCCGTTTTAGGCCATATTGCAAATAAAGTGAATTGTTGCATTTGTTTAGGTGATTATGCATTTTGTTTATTTTTCACACTTTTGATTTAATTTTTTATTCCATGACTGTAACTGTTTATTAGCTAAGTATTTCAGGAATATTCAAACATCATATAAAATTTTGTCTACGGCCTAGTCATGGCCGTAGCTAGGATTTTTTGTTTGGGAGGGGGGGGGGGGGGGGGGGGGGGGGGGGGGGGGGGGGGGTGGGTGGGGGGGGGGGGGGGGGGGGGCGGTGGGGGGGGGGGGTGGGGGGGGGGGGTGGGGGGCAACTGAGTAGTTAATAGTCGAAAACTCCGTAAACAGTTAAGAAGAGAAGTTTTTCGGGGTGGGGGGCAATTGCCCCCCTTGAAATTCTGTTAACTGAACACTTGGAAATCATCCCTGTAATATTTATCTTTTTTATTGTTTTTCATTAAATTGTTCACTGGAATGAATGAATGAATGTTTAACGACACCCCAGCACGAAAAATACATCGGCTATTGGGTGTCAAACTATGGTAACGAAAACAAATAAAGTGATGATCAACATCAATATAAGAATTCAAGATTTAAATAAAAACAGTGTAAAGAACTCAACTGCAAAAATACAAATATCACAGATAGATACTGACTTTTACTCAAAATTTCAATTCTGTGCTATATTGGCCTTCTCTTTGCAAGAGAATGTTACACCCAAGCACGACGGTGAGGTTACAGCACGCGCAGGGGTGTTCATTGGAAGTAAAATTGCATTCTATTTTGATGTACCGCACAACTTGTCCGATATATCCAGTGGCGAATCTGGAAAATTCATTTAAGGGGGCCCCAATGACATGAGGCGGAATACTAATAGAACTTTGGGGGAGGTTTGGAGGGGATCGTAAAAAAAGAGAAGAAAATTAATATATAATAAAATTATAACTGCAAAATGTACGGGGGGCGGGGGGGGGGGGGGGGGGGGGGGGGGGGGGGGCTCTAGATCCGCCTCTGGTATCCCTACAAAATCAAACAATATCCTGATCAACATTAAAGACAGGAGTCGGCTGACAAAATGATGTGTATATGGCCTGTGCGTTAACCTTTACCAAAATAAAATTTTGAACTCCACGTATTCAACTGCCAAAGTTCTAGGATGGTTTCAATGAAAACTGTCCCAACCATACCCACTCTCCCCTGTTAAATGAGATTAAATTTAGATGTAATAGTTTTGGTTTATGTGTAGATACAGGTAGATTTAATAATATATTTTTTTTTTATCAGCTCCATTTATTATTTGTATGCAGAAAATATAGTTATTTGAGAAATATGTACATTTTACCCTTTGTGAAAGTAAATGCTGGTCTACCATTGTCACAAGTGATTAGATAACTAAAAGAAACAACACATAAAACCAATATAAGTTTGCTACATTTATTTACATCAGCAAATAATAATCATATACACTCACACATTTCAATCATTACTCAAACCATAGGCCTATTCATCATACATCAATGCACACTAACACAACTCCTCACACCCAAACCTTTCTCTCCATCACACATTTAACAAATTTCACCAATCACCATCTTAGTACAGATGATCACCACACTACTCAATATTAATTACACACAAATACTACTCAATGTATTAAGTATATATTACATCACACATATAGCACCACGTAATATTTAAAATATTACGTATTTAAAATAAGATATCAGTGTCCACTTATGACTTCATATATCTTCATTAAAACAGTTCTTTTATAACACCCAAAGTCACTTATTTATTTTAACTAATTAAGCAATATTTTACATACCACTTTCTTCCATTATCAACTATCACTGCTAATGTTTCAACACATACATGAGCACGTTGTTAACTAATACAATTATGAACTAATTGCACAACTCATCCTTCTCTTCACCTTCCGAATTCACCACACCTCCATTATTATACTTGCACAGTATAATAATAATATTACAAAACAACAATCTGTTGTTTTCTATATTACCCGAACATGGCTAATAAATAGCCCACACATGGAACTTTATTTCCACATTACCACCACACTGCACTCTCTCGTGTACCACTCCTCCACGAATCACCACACCTCCACAAGCTCAACTCTCAGCCACATCTTCATCCAGGCAAGCCATCTCTATAACTCTGGATACATCTCCACACAAGCAAGCCATCTCTACATCTCTCAGTAGACACTACTTCTGTAACATCTAGAACAGATACCTCTTACAGTGGGTTAAGCATTAACCCGAACTATAAACACCAAAGTCTTTCACAAACTTCTGTCCAACTTGCACAACTCTTGTTCACTATTCTCTCTCAAAAATAAATCACACTGCCCCAAACAATAACTAAGTCATCTCTTTTATTCACACAGTCAGCTTTTCGGTTACCATCCACTCACTCCTGCTACAAGCTATAACAATACAAATTCCTACCTTGCCTAATTAATCCCATACCAAGAAACCTTTAGTTTCACGATCCAAGCTATGACTAATCTATTCCATTTCTCTCAACTGTACAACCTGTATTACCGTATAATTGATAATAAGTATTATACTATAAACTTCATATGTACAACTAAAAATACCACATGTGTACTAATAAACATAGTATAGTAAATCTACAAATAATTACTTTCAAATCACATTCTGCTCTGATTACCCTTGACTTGTGACATATCCCCCCACTTAAAATTTTAATTTTCCAAAACAAATTAAAATCACAAGAATAATAATCACAAGTCACAGTACGTCAAAGTTAATCTGTAACATCCTAACAACTATACTGCAATGAGTCTACTACTCATCTGTACTGTCTCCACATCTGCTTAAAAGATCTGCACACCAGTTATCCGTACCATGGATACTCTTACATACAAACCTGTATGGTTGTAATGCCAGTGCCCATCTCATCACTCTAGCATTGTCAAATCTCGTCTGGTGTAACCATACCAACGACTGGTGGTCAGTTTCTAATATAAAGTCTGTCCCGTACACATACTGTGTAAACTTACCTATGGCCCACACAATAGCCAAACATTCTTTCTCTATTGTTGCATATCTGGTCTCTCTCTCCTTTAACTTCCGACTAACATATAACACAGGAAATAACTCACCTTCGCTCTCTTGCATTAATACTGCACCTAATCCGTTACCTGATGCATCTGTTCTAATAGTGAATCGTTCTCCTAGTTTAGGCAGTTTTAAAACTGGTGCACTAGACATCTTTTCTTTTAACTTCTCAAACGCTGCTGTCGTAGTCTCTGTCCATTGCAACACTTTGCTCTGACTGTTCTTGGTCATATCTGTTAGTGGAGCAGCAATTTCTGAAAAAGTGTCAATAAACTTTCTATAGTAACCTATAAGTCCCAGAAATGATCTCAACTCTTTTTTGTTCTGTGGTTTCGATACTGCCATGATTTTCTTCAACTTTTTGTCTTCTGGTCCAATCTCACCATTTCCCACCATATGGCCTAAAAACTTTAAAGTCTTGAATCCTATATAACATTTACTTGGTTTTGCAGTTAACTTTCCATTTCTCAATCTGTCCAACACTGTCTCAACCAGCTTTAGATGTTCTTCCCATGTTTCAGTATAAATTAAAATGTCATCAATGTAATTTCTTACATTACCCAAATCTTTCAGTAATGTCCTCATCATCCTTGAGAATACCGCTGGAGCACTAACAATCCCGAATGGCATCACCTTCCATCTGTACAGACCATTTGGAGTAATAAATGCTGTTGCATCTCTTGAACTTTCATCAACTGGAATCTGCCAGTACTCCTTACAAAGATCAATTTTCGTGAAGAATTTCGCTCCTGACATTTTACTAAGTAATTCATCAATATTTGGAATTGGCTCTGCATCATATACAACAATTTGATTCAATCTCCTATAATCAGTACAAAACCTGTATGTCCCTTCTTTCTTTCTAACCAGCACTATAGGACTAGCATATGCCGAATTTGTTTTCTCAATCACATCCATTTCTAACATTTGATCAACTTCTTCTTTCACTACATTTGTCAAGCTAAACGGTATTGGATATGGTTTTAGTCTTACAGGTTCTTCAGACGTTAACTCAAGTTTGAATGTTTCCAAATCTGTTCGTCCTGGTTTATCTGATAACACATCATCATATTTTCGTAACACACTTTTCATATCCTGGGTTTGTTTTACATCTAAATCTCTTGAAAGGTCACATCTTTCCCATGTCTCTGTCTTAACTAGCGATGGTAACACAATATTCACCTTTTCTTCCAGCTTTTCTACACATTTCTCTTCAATCAGTTCTTCCTCTACTACTGCTACACAAACTGTTTCTACCTTTTCTCTTTCGTCTTCTTTCTCTCTATCCACATATTTCTTTAGCATGTTTACATGAAAGGTTTTCACTCTCCCATTATCCATCTTAATTCTGTAATCTAAACTACCCAGTTTCTCTACTATCCGATTTGGTCCCTGGCACATCATTTCTAACTTGTTCTTGTATTTGGGTAAAAGCAACAATACCTGATCACCTACTTTCAACTGTCGGTCCTTTGCCCTGGCGATGAAGTAGCCTCTGTATCTAGTTGATGATTTCTCCAACTCATTGTGTGCCAGCATACAAGTTTCTTCTAATCTCTCTTTAAGATCAATAACATATTGATATGTCGTTTTCACTTCTGAATCTATAGTCTCATCTGTCCACAATTCCTTCAGAATCTGCATAGGTCCTCGAACTGTTCTACCATATAACAATTCAAAGGGAGAAAACCCTAAACTATCTTGTGGTACTTCCCTATAAGCAAATAATAATGGTGCTATATAGCGGTCCCAATCCTTTGGTCTTTCAATACACATCTTTTTGAGCATAGATTTTAATGTCCCATTGAATCTCTCAACAAGGCCGTTACACGTGGGATGGTAAGGTGTAGTGGTTAACTGCTTCAACGACAACAATCTACATACCTCCTTCATCATTTCTGAAGTAAACTGAGTTCCTCGGTCTGTGAGAATCTGTTTCGGTATTCCAACTCTTCCAAATACTCCCAGTAATGCTTCTGCTACAGTCCTAGTGTTAATATTCTTCAAAGCCACTGCCTCTGGGTACCTAGTTGCAAAATCCACAATAACCAAAATATATCTATTCTTTTTATCAGTCATTGGATCCATGGGTCCAACTAAATCAACTGCTATCCGTTCAAATGGCACATCAATTACTGGCATCTTTCCTAACAAAGCTTTCCCTACTCTACCTTTCGGAATTGTTCTCTGGCATACATCACATGATTGACAAAATCTGCGAATATCCCCTTGTAAACCAGGCCAATAAAAATGACGTTGTACTCTGTTTATCGTTTTCTGTGTTGCCATGTGTCCTGCCAAAACTGTTTCATGTGCAACTCTCATTACTTTAACTCTGAACTTTGTTGGTACTACTAGCTGATCAAATAACTTTCCATGTTCAACATTAGGTGATTGTGACTTTCTTTTAAGCAACTCATTCTCAATAACAAATTTTGAAAAATTGTTTCCTTTTAAAGTTTCTTCTCCTGCTTCTGCTAATTTAAATAACTTTTCTAAACCTTCATCTTTCTGCTGTTCAATTCGGATTCGTTCTGAGTCCACACCATCAATATGTATGGTTGGTGTAATCAATGGCTGCATCTTCAGATCCCTCTTCTTCACTTGGGCTCGTGTCTCCATAATTCCTATCGTCTGTGCTACATCTTTCGTCGTGGCATCTTTGGCTCCTATCACATTTCCAATCACAATATCATAAATAGGATTCTCTAACATCATAGCTTTGACTTTCCCTACAAAATATGGTGTTTTAATATATGTCTCACACCATGGTGCCTCTTTCACTTCGCCATCTAACGTCACATAACTTCCTACCTCTCCTGTCATGTCACATTCAGGCACTAAAGACTTCCTGATCACTACAGTAGAACATCCTGTGTCTCTAATTATGGTTGTATCCCTTCCTAAACTCGTTCCTACAAACACATTCATATTGCTATCATCTCTGTTCTCTAGTCTATCTTTTTTCATAGGAACCATGCATGCAATAATTTCTTTTTCGTGCATCTTTCCTTTCGAATTTCTCCTGTTTGGACATTCTCTAGCCAGATGACCCTTTCTAACGCAAACAAAACATTTGGGTGCCCATGATCGATGGAATTCATTACTTCTTTGTGAATGATCACTCTTACCCACTCCTCTTCCAAATCCTGGGTATCCTCCTTCCCCGTTGTGTAATCCTCCTGAATTCTCTTTTTCTTCTTGCTTCCGGCTGTGAAATGCTCCTCTTCTGGCCTCTACAAATGTCTCTGCTAATTTCGCCATCTTATCTGCACTTTCCGGTGTTCTCTCTTTTAAATATAATGTTAATTCATTACTTGCAACATTTAAGAGCTGTTCTCGCAATAACAAATCTAACAGTCCATTGTAATCCTGATTAATCCCACTCAAGTCAATCCATCTATCAACATATCCTGTTATTCTACTCAAAAATTGTGTGTATGTTTCTCCTACTTCTATTTTCGCTGACCTAAACTTTTGCCTAAATCCCTCTTGAGTCAAGTCATACCTGTGCAACAAAGCATTCTTTAATTTACAATAATCCATTGCATCCTCACTACTTAGCCTTACATAGACATTCCTAGCTTTGCCCGTCAATAAAGTTCCTAAATGAATTGCCCAGTCCTTCTTAGGCGACTTCTGTGCTACAGACATCCTCTCAAAGCTTGTCAAGTATGCATCCATGTCGTCTTTCCCATCCTGAAATACATGCATTCTAATTTTGACTCCATGAATACCTGAATCATCATTTGACGTAAGATTACCACTACCTCTCTTACTTTTCTCATGCTCCATCTCCAGTTGAAATGCTCTTTCACGTTCCTTATCCAGTCTCTCAAGTTCCTTTTCCCTAGCATTTGCCTCAGCCAACTCCTTAGCAGCGTCTCTTTCTCTAGCTCGCTCTTCTCTATCAAGTTTCACCTGTTCTCTCCATTCATCCATCTGCTCCTTAACAAATTTCTGCAGATCTGCTTTCTCCAGTCCTAAAGTCTTTCCTATCTCTATAAATTTCTCAAACTCCATACTGAATACAAGAATAAGAAACCACAATAGAAATATAACAATACTTACCTTCATTACCTATACTAACATGCAAAGAACAAATTATTAAAACACTTATATACGTACCTATTCTCACATAACACTATGTCATCACTGTTCACAATTATTAATTTATACTTACCATATACTTACCTTAGTTTTCTTAACATCCCTTACACCAAAACACCCATGGTGTAGATAACAGTGTACTAATCTTTCAAGTTGCATTATCCAACCCTTATACCTGTAATAACTACTTTAAACTAAATGCATGTACATACACAAAATTTTAACACATAATTTTGCTTCCTTTAGCACTAATCATGTGACGTAAAAATGACAACAAACTTGTCGAACTTTCATTTGCCCTGCATCTCCACCAAATTTGTCACAAGTGATTAGATAACTAAAAGAAACAACACATAAAACCAATATAAGTTTGCTACATTTATTTACATCAACAAATAATAATCATATACACTCACACATTTCAATCATTACTCAAACCATAGGCCTATTCATCATACATCAATGCACACTAACACAACTCCTCACACCCAAACCTTTCTCTCCATCACACATTTAACAAATTTCACCAGTCACCATCTTAATACAGATGATCACCACACTACTCAATATTAATTACACACAAATACTACTCAATGTATTAAGTATATATTACATCACACATATAGCACCACGTAATATTTAAAATATTACGTATTTAAAATAAGATATCAGTGTCCACTTATGACTTCATATATCTTCATTAAACAGTTCTTTTATAACACCCAAAGTCACTTATTTATTTTAACTAATTAAGCAGTATTTTACATACCACTTTCTTCCATTATCAACTATCACTGCTAATGTTTCAACACATACATGAGCACGTTGTTAACTAATACAATTATGAACTAATTGCACAACTCATCCTTCTCTTCACCTTCCGAATTCACCACACCTCCATTATTATACTTGCACAGTATAATAATAATATTACAAAACAACAATCTGTTGTTTTCTATGTTACCCGAACATGGCTAATAAATAGCCCACACATGGAACTTTATTTCCACATTACCACCACACTGCACTCTCTCGTGTACCACTCCTCCACGAATCACCACACCTCCACAAGCTCAACTCTCAGCCACATCTTCATCCAGGCAAGCCATCTCTATAACTCTGGATACATCTCCACACAAGCAAGCCATCTCTACATCTCTCAGTAGACACTACTTCTGCAACATCTAGAACAGATACCTCTTACAGTGGGTTAAGCATTAACCCGAACTATAAACACCAAAGTCTTTCACAAACTTCTGTCCAACTTGCACAACTCTTGTTCACTATTCTCTCTCAAAAATAAATCACACTGCCCCAAACAATAACTAAGTCATCTCTTTTATTCACACAGTCAGCTTTTCGGTTACCATCCACTCACTCCTGCTACAAGCTATAACAATACAAATTCCTACCTTGCCTAATTAATCCCATACCAAGAAACCTTTAGTTTCACGATCCAAGCTATGACTAATCTATTCCATTTCTCTCAACTGTACAACCTGTATTACCGTATAATTGATAATAAGTATTATACTATAAACTTCATATGTACAACTAAAAATACCACATGTGTACTAATAAACATAGTATAGTAAATCTACAAATAATTACTTTCAAATCACATTCTGCTCTGATTACCCTTGACTTGTGACAACCATTAACAATTAACTTCATTAATCTGATGTTATCTCAAAACTATTTTTGTTTACTAAATTTATCAAAATTCTTATACTATGTATTTAGATTGAGAATGAATGGTGAACTTTTTTTACACTGAATATTTATAAATGCACTGCCTTACTATTACTATAATATAAAACTAAATGGCAAACCGTTATGTGACTAAATGATGTAACGCATGCTCTTAAATTGTGTAAAGTGATTGTATTTTGGGCTAGAGGCCTTTACTGAATAAACTGTTTATCTGTAGAGCTAGCCCGAGTACTCTGCCGTTCGAGAGCTAGACGGACATTTGGACGGTTATGACGGCTCTCTGCCTTCAGAGATAACTGTATAGCTAGCCTGAATACTCTGCCGTTCGAGAGCTAGACGGACATTTGGACGGTTATGACGGCTCTCTGCCTTCAGAGATAACTGTATAGCTAGCCTGAATACTCTGCCGTTCGAGAGCTAGACGGACATTTGGACGGTTATGACGGCTCTCTGCCTTCAGAGATAACTGTATAGCTAGCCCGAGTACTCTGCCGTTCGAGAGCTAGACGGACATTTGGACGGTTATGACGGCTCTCTGCCTTCAGAGATAACTGTATAGCTAGCCCGAATACTCTGCCGTTCGAGAGCTAGACGGACATTTGGACGGTTATGACGGCTCTCTGCCTTCAGAGATAACTGTATAGCTAGCCCGAGTACTCTGCCATTCGAGAGCTAGACGGACATTTGGACGGTTATGACGGCTCTCTGCCTTCAGAGATAACTGTATAGCTAGCCCGAGTACTCTGCCATTCGAGAGCTAGACGGACATTTGGACGGTTATGATGGCTCTCTGCCTTCAGCGATAACTGTATAGCTAGCCTGAATACTCTGCCGTTCGAGAGCTAGACGGACATTTGGACGGTTATGACGGCTCTCTGCCTTCAGAGATAACTGTATAGCTAGCCTGAATACTCTGCCGTTCGAGAGCTAGACGGACATTTGGACGGTTATGACGGCTCTCTGCCTTCAGAGATAACTGTATAGCTAGCCTGAATACTCTGCCGTTCGAGAGCTAGACGGACATGTGGACAGTTATGATGGCTCTCTGCCTTCAGAGATAACTGTATAGCTAGCCCGAGTACTCTGCCGTTCGAGAGCTAGACGGACATTTGGACGGTTATGATGGCTCTCTGCCTTCAGAGATAACTGTATAGCTAGCCCGAGTACTCTGCCGTTCGAGAACTAGACGGACATGTGGACGGTTATGATGGCTCTCTGCCTTCAGCGATAACTGTATAGCTAGCCCGAGTACTCTGCCGTTCGAGAGCTAGACGGACATGTGGACGGTTATGATGGCTCTCTGCCTTCAGAGATAACTGTATAGCTAGCCCGAGTACTCTGCCGTTCGAGAGCTAGACGGACATTTGGACGGTTATGATGGCTCTCTGCCTTCAGAGATAACTGTATAGCTAGCCCGAGTACTCTGCCGTTCGAGAACTAGACGGACATGTGGACGGTTATGATGGCTCTCTGCCTTCAGCGATAACTGTATAGCTAGCCCGAGTACTCTGCCGTTCGAGAGCTAGACGGACATTTGGACGGTTATGATGGCTCTCTGCCTTCAGAGATAACTGTATAGCTAGCCCGAGTACTCTGCCGTTCGAGAACTAGACGGACATGTGGACGGTTATGATGGCTCTCTGCCTTCAGCGATAACTGTATAGCTAGCCCGAGTACTCTGCCGTTCGAGAGCTAGACGGACATTTGGACGGTTATGATGGCTCTCTGCCTTCAGAGATAACTGTATAGCTAGCCCGAGTACCCTGCCGTTCGAGAGCTAGACGGACATTTGGACGGTTATGATGGCTCTCTGCCTTCAGAGATAACTGTATAGCTAGCCCGAGTACCCTGCCGTTCGAGAGCTAGACGGACATTTGGACTGTTATGATGGCTCTCTGCCTTCAGCGATAACTGTATAGCTAGCCCGAGTACTCTGCCGTTCGAGAGCTAGACGGACATTTGGACGGTTATGATCGCTCTCTGCCTTCAGCGATAACTGTATAGCTAGCCTGAGTACTCTGCCATTCGAGAGCTAGTCGGGGGAAAGAGGAATATTTGCCAATGGCACTTCGGCGGATTTTAAACTACAAAAAGGGAGTTGGGGCCATACACAAACTACGTGTGCGGAACACTGTGACCTTCTGGACCGGGTTTCTTCTTGAAGGAAGGAAGGAAGTGTTTTATTTAACGACGTACTCAATACATTTTATTTACGGTTATATGACGTCAGACATATAGTTACGGACCACACAGATTTTGAGAGGAAACCCGCTGTCGCCACTTCATGGGCTACTCTTTCCGATTAGCAGCAAGGGATCTTTTATTTGCGCTTCCCACAGGCAGGATAGCACAAACCATGGCCTTTGTTGAACCAGTTATGGATCACTGGTTGGTGCAAGTGGTTTACATCTACCCATTGAGCCTTGCGGAGCACTCACTCAGGGTTTGGAGTCGGTATCTGGATTAAAAACCCCATGCCTCAACTGGGATACGAACCCAGCACCTACCAGCCTGTTGACCGATGGCCTAACCACGACGCCACCGAGGCCGGTCTCTTCTTGAAGGAAGGAAATGTTTTATTTAACGACGCACTCAACACATTTTATTTACGGTTATATGGCGTCAGACATATGGTTATGGACCACACAGATATTCAAGGAGGAAACCCGCTGTCGCCACTTTATGAGCGACTCTTTCCGATTAGCAGCAAGAGATCTTTTATATGCACCATCCCACAGACAGGGTATTCTTGCCCACTGGACAGGGTTATCCAGCTTTTGCACGGTGCTAGAAAAATCTGTCTGACCCTACGGCTAGATAATTCTGTCTGACCCTAGGGCTAGATAAATATGTCCGACCCGAGGGCTAGACGATTTCTACATACGCGTGACGTCATAACTCATGTTTAACGACGATTCTGTTTGCCATTTCACGTTGGGTCATTGTTTTAAAAATATTTAAACAAATTAATATTTTCAACTTTATATTTATTGGTAAGTTGAACATTACATATTTATGTCGTTGCATAAGGTGGACTATATTTTTCCGCGTATGATTAAATGAACTGGCAGGTGAAATGTATACGAATGGTTCTACAATAAACGGACCGTAGCTTACAAAATTAATGTTTTGTTACTGTAATTAAATGGGCAAGAAAAAGAATCAATCACCGTTGTGAGGTACAGATAAGGCTATTCCAATCCTCGGGACAAAATGTTTTTGTCCCTCGGTGTCACGGGGATCCTACAATACCCGTAACTGAATGAAACACGATTATCCAAATATTTCTCTTAACTGTATATATCTATTAGATCTCTCTGTAACGGGCGGTTCAAAAACCCGCTGGTTCGTCTAGGTATGATCAGAGATAAGATCTTATATAAAGTATATGTAATATAGCACGTTTAGTTCACTAGAAAACACAACAAAAACACAATACACTTTGGAATCTGTATTAACCTACGCTGACAAATGTACTGCCGCAGTAGTTAATTAACAACAACAAATAATAACAACCCAGAACTGATCACTTAATTAGTTAATCTCTAGGTGTCTAGTTTACACAATATGCTAAACACGTCACTGTGACACAACACCCACACGTGTGATAATTGAGAAACGCTTCCAGGGGAACTTAATTAATAAAGGAATTACAACTCTATTCCTTACTGGTTAATTTTTAATTAACTCTTAACTACTCATTCAGTAACCTTGTAATACCGACTTAATACTGGTACCTATCACAATAAAGACAATAACTTACAGTTTACCTAGGTCCTCTAGGATGACTGGTTAAACTTTATATATATTAGACAGTGAGCCTACAGTTTACTGCGTCAGATTACCGGCAGCACCGTCTAAATAATATTGGTATAATACAGTATTAAAATATTTAAAGTCACATCAATCACATCAAGGTTATACAACAGAGCAGAAATAATATTTACCAAGTCCAAACGGACGCGTTCCCTGGAAGCCTTCCTATATGTTTCTCCCTGATATCTCTTAAACCCTAGCTATTTATCATAAAACCCAAATATCGCCTGGGGGTACAACGCGGTCCTCCCCCTATCAAGTGATATTTCCACAGCGACCAAGCCGGCATATTTTTGTTAGAAGTCTAGACTTGCTGACGCCTAGTCCGCCAGCAATACCCCGATCGTACCGATCTAGCGGAGGTATTATGTAACAAAGTGCCCACCTGGGCTTAAGTGCATATTGGAACTGCACACGGCCCTCTAAAACAATTAATATCGCCACAGGCAAAAACAAAATTAAGAGCCTGTGCCGTCACACACCCCCACCTCAAAAGGGATATTTCCTCTACTCTAGGAATAGGGAAATATACTACATTTAAACAAAAGGTGCGTTAACCGACGCATCCGGGCATTTATAACACATGTAATAATAAGGTGACTGCCAGTAATCACACTGAGTCTCTGAGTCCCTGGTATACAAATAAAATATATAAAAACAAAACAGAAATCAAGAATGTCCACACATTATCATAACGTTCAACTTCGGGACAGGGCATCAGCGATTACATTGGATGTGCCCTTGATATGTTCAATGGTAATTGGGAATTCTTGCAGAAGAAGACTCCATTTCAAAACTCTCTGGTTGGTGGCTTTCATTCTGTGAATGAAGGTGAGCGGATTATGATCAGTAAAGACCACCACTTGATGCACTGCCAATTTCACGTAGATCTGAAAATGCTTCAGAGCTTGTACCATGGCCAAAGCTTCCTTCTCTATAGTGGAATAGTTCGCCTGGTGTTTGTCAAACTTTTTGGAGAAGAAACTTACAGGATGGTCCAGTCCATTTTCTTCTTCCTGGAACAGCACAGCTCCAGCTCCCACGTCACTGGCATCTACAGCTAGCTTGAAATACATTCGGTAGTCTGGTGCTGCCATCACGGGAGACGAGGAGCGCATCTGCTTGAGACGGTTGAATGACTTCTCGCATTCATCTGACCACTGGAACTTCTTTTCCTTCTTTTTCCGTGTTGCACGTTTTCCAGGTTTTCTCCGATAGGCATGCTGTCGAATCGGTGTAGCGTTGGGTTCCAAGCGCACATCCTGGCTTAAGGTATTGGTAACCGTTGGAAGGTCCTGACAAATGGAAACATTGTCTTGTTTCAACGTAGTCAACTTTGCTCGCTGGGGACTCAAGTCTGCTATAATCTGGCTGTTGGTTGATTTGTTCTCTGCAGTCTTGACGTCATGACAGGAAATTGAGTGACTCTCAATTTGGACCGGTAACTCTAGAACTATCGGCAGTCTGTCAAAATAACCTTTTAGCAAATTGATGTGACAATACCTACTTTTCCTAACCCTATGAGGAGTGTTTATCACATACCCGTCTCATTAACCCGTTTGTGCACAACATAGGGCCTGAAATACCTGTTCTGTAATGAATCCCGTTTAATGGGAAGGTACAGCAGCACCTTATCCCCTGGTTTAAATTCCCGACTCATAGCCTTCCTATCAAACACTGATTTTATTTTGTTCTGAGCAGGGCTCAGTTGCTTCCTTGCCTTCCTATCTCTAACTCTCTTATTCATTAATACTTCCTTGTCCATATCATAACCTGACATCTGATTCTCCATCTTACCCTCAGTTAACAATGTAGTGCGAGCTGCCAACAATTTTGGATCAGCCCCCTGCTGTAGAATTAACTCTTGTCTATTACAAGGTAAGGCCCCTCCATAAAACACAACTGGTTCATTTCCCCTCTGCGGGAGATCAACAGGTTCCACCACCTTTATTTCCTTGGTAGACTTATCTACCATTTTACTGATAACCTCATCCACTCCAATTTCATGGCTCACACACGTATCAGACAAATCACAAATATCCTCTGGGTCTCGTGTTACCCTTCTGGCCATAGCCCTAGTCATTACACACGCAGGATAACTAATCTCATCAACCTCACTCTCTTCTATTGGTAAAGTGCTGTCTTTAATTAACAATTGGTCACATTTCGGCTGACAACACTGACTAGTCAAATCATTACCCAACAAAACTCCTTTGTTTTCAACAGGCAAGTCCTTTACAACACCCATAAATGACTGGTCCCGTCACAAACTTCGAACACAAGAAAACGTTATGTAACCGGACAACCATTTTTTCTCCAGTAACCGAGGTTAAGGCCAAACTACGTCCTGTATCTGAATTCTTAATACCAGCTAAACACTCCGA
>NC_054703.1:27913672-27957948 GCF_016097555.1 Gigantopelta aegis | reverse complement strand
ATATTGAATATAGAACATTTGATGATTTTGACATAGTCTTCGAGAGGAAATCCGCAACATCTTTCCATTAGTAGCAAGGGGTCTTTTATATACACCGATTCACAGACAGGATAGCACATACCACGACCTTTTATTTATCACTCCAATGAGGTCGTGTCCCTAGACAGAACGCTCAGCGTTCTGCCAGTTCCATAAAATTCATTTAACCTTTTGTTAATCATAATATACACAGGTTGTATTAACAAAATACAACTAACATTTGTTAATCATAATATACACAGGTTGTATTGACAAAATACAACTAACATTTGTTAAACATAATATACACAGTTTGTGTTAACAAAATACAACTAACTTTTGTTAATCACAATATACAAACGTTGTATTAACAAAATACAACTAACTTGTGTTGATCATAATATACAAACGTTGTATTAACAAAATAAAACTAACTTTTGTTAATCACAATATACAAACGTTGTATTAACAAAATATAGCTAACTTTTGTTAATTATAATATACAAAGGTGGTATTAACAAAATACAACTAACTTTTGTTAATCATAATATACGAAGGTGGTATTAACAAAATACAACTAACTTTTGTTAATCATAATATACGAAGGTGGTATTAACAAAATATAGCTAACTTTTGTTAATTATAATATACAAAGGTGGTATTAACAAAATACAACTAACTTTTGTTAATTATAATATACAAAGGTTGTATGTAATGGAAGGAAATGGTTTATTTAACGACGCATTCAACACATTGTATTTACGATTATATGGCGTCGGACATATGGTTAAAGGAAATGTTTTATTTATCGACGCACTCAACACATTTTATTTACGGTTATAAGGCGTCGGACATATGGTTAAGGACCATACATATATTGAGAGAGGACACCCGTGTCGCCACTTCATGGGCCACTCTTTTCGATTAGCAGCAATGGATCTTTTATATGCACCATCCCACAGACAGGATAGCACATACCACGGCCTTTGATATACCAGCCGTGGTGCACTGGCTGGAACGAGAAATAGCCCAATGGTCCCACCGACGGGGATCGATCATCAAGCGAGCGCTTTACCATTGGGCTATTGTATGAAATGAATACTGCATGGAACGAATACAATTTGACATCCAATAGCCGATGATTAATTAATGGATGTGCTCCAGTGGTGTCGTTAGGCAAAACAAACTTTGTAATGAATACACAACAACATAGCATTTGGTTTTATGTTTTCACATGTTGTGTCTTGCACTCGTGCATGACGCCCATTGTTTGTCAAAGGTGTACGAGCTCCCATTTTTGTGGGGGGGGGGGGGGGGGGGGGGGGCAGTAGGCTGTCTTTTGCACGAATTAAACGAAAATGACCAAGTATGGTTAACAACAGTGTTTCAAATTCGCAGTATTGCCAAACAGCTATATTGGGTTGCAAAAGAATCATTACGCATTATTACATGAATAATAAAAACAAAAATTATGGTAGAATGATGGAAATACTATTGGGAAGAATATGAGGATTTGCTTTCAACACTAGTGGGGGGGGGGGGGGGGGGGCAACTGACCCTCTGCCCCCTGTCTCGTACACTTATTCCAGTGGTATAATAATAAAAAAAGTTTCTGGTACAATGATAGAAATACTATTGGCAAGAATATGAGGATTTGCTTTCAACACTAGTGGGGGGGGGGGGGGGGGGGCAACTGACCCTCTGTTCCCTGTCTTGTACACTTATTCCAGTGGTATAATAATACTTTTTTCTGATAGAATGATAGAAATACTATTGGCAAGAATATGAGGATTTGCTTTCAACACTAGTGTGTGTGTGTGTGTGTGTGGGGGGGGGGGGGCAACTGACCCTCTGCCCCCTGTCTCGTACACTTATTCCAGTGGTATAATAATAAAAAAGTTTCTGGTACAATGATAGAAATACTATTGGCAAGAATATGAGGATTTGCTTCAGCACTAGTGGGGGAGGGGGTGGGGGCAACTGACCCTCTGCTCCCTGTCTCGTACACTTATTCCAGTGGCATATTTTTTTCTTTTTTCTGGTAGAATGATGGAAATACTATTGGCAAGAATATGAAATTTGCTTCAGCACTAGTGGGGGAGGGGGTGGGGGCAACTGACCCTCTGCCCCCTGTCCCTTACACTTATTCCAGTGGTACAATAATAATTTTTTTCTGGTAGAATGATGGAAATACTACTGGCACGAATATGAGGATTTGCTTCAGCACTAGTGGGGAAGGGGGTGGGGGCAACTGACCATCCATCCCCTGTCTCGTACACTTATTCCAGTGGTATAATATTCTTGCGCACTGTAAATTCGAGGAATAAGCAACATGGAAAAAATGGATTTGTTTAACGACACCACTAGAGCACATTCATCTATTAATCATCGGCTACATTGCTCTATATAGTCTTGGAGAGGAAGCTCGATACATTTTTTCCATTAGTAGCAATGTATTTTATATGCACGATCCCATAGACAGGAAAGCGCATATCAAGGCTTTTGGTGCACTAGCTGGAGCTAGAAATAGTCCAATGTGCCCATCGACGGGGAACATGGAAAACGATTGGTATATGTGGTCATTTTTATTTTTGACGTCCAGATCTGCTGCTCCAAACGAATTTTTTTTTTTCAATGTATTTTGCGATGGAGCATGACCCAAACTCCCTAAAAAAATGCATTCTCCATAGTCTAGATCCCCACCCTTGTACAATTTCCAGCACATTCGCCTGACATTACGCTTCAACAGTCAGTAGCATGTTTAGGCCCACTATTAGTGCCAGATACGAGTGTTCTCTGAGCTAGACAGTCTACAGGTATCTGTGAGCCTGTCGCATGATTTTGTAGCGCCAGTCTCTCTTCAAACTCTCAGACACTTCACACTTAATTATTATCTATGCATAGGTGTTCCTCAAGTTCTTCACCATTCACCCGTGATGTGTACATTGCAAGTGATAACTAATTTTTAAAAGGCGGCACAAATTTCGCCTTACGGTGACTGGCACAGCCAAGTCAGGCTGGTCGGAGCGAAGTTTGGGTTCACTTTGCCCGGTCGCGTATATATATATATATATATATATATATATATATATATATATATATATATATATATATATATATATATATATATATAATCAAGTAAAATGTAAAATGTCGTCTTCAAACATTGATGCACTAGATATACGGACACTAATATTCTAAACTATAACATGTATTTAATATGTAACATCCTACAATGGCTGCAGACTCAGGTCAGTTTAAAAAAAAAGAAGAAGACAAAAAGAAAGTCTTGAGTTGTTAAACAGATCAACAAAGATCCACTCCATAGTAATTCCACGATGACGTCATCGTTCTTGAATCCTCAAACGTCGGAGCTGAAATAAGCTGACACTGCTGACTGTTCTGGTTGTAGTTGAACGCCAAACAATCGCTGTTCTGGCATCTGCTCGCGCAAATCGTGACGTCAGAAGCACCGGATATGACGAACCTACGCCTTAGCACGGACAAGAAACAAGACATTATACAAGCACACAACTAACCTACGCCTTAGCACGGACAAGAAACAAGACATTATACAGCACAAACTCAACTAACCTACGCCTTAGCACGGACAAGAAACAAAGACATTATACAAGCACACAACTAACTTACGCCTTAGCACGGACAAGAAACAAGAAACAAGACATTACGCCTTAGCACGGACAAGAAACAAGACATTATACAAGCACACAACTAACCTACGCCTTAGCACGGACAAGAAACAAGACATTATACAAACACACAACTAACCTACGCCTTAGCACGGACAAGAAACAAGACATTATACAAGCACACAACTAACCTACGCCTTAGCACGGACAAGAAACAAGACATTATACAAGCACACAACTAACTTACGCCTTAGCACGGACAAGTAACAAGACATTATACAATAACACAACCTCCCTACGCCTTAGCACGGACAAGAAACAAGACATTATACAAGCACACAACTAACCTACGCCTTAGCACGGACAAGAAACAAGACATTATACAAGCACACAACTAACCTACGCCTTAGCACGGACAAGAAACAAGACATTATACAAGACTAATTATAGCACGGACAAGAAACAAGACATTATACAACACAACTAACCTACGCCTTAGCACGGACAAGAAACAAGACATTATACAAGCACACAACTAACCTACGCCTTAGCACGGACAAGAAACAAGACATTATACAAGCACACAACTAACCTACGCCTTAGCACGGACAAGAAACAAGACATTATACAAGCACACAACTAACTACGCCTTAGCACGGACAAGAAACAAGACATTATATACAAGCACACAACATTATACAAGCACACAAAACTTACGCCTTAGCACGGACAAGAAACAAGACATTATACAAGCACACAACTAACCTACGCCTTAGCACGGACAAGAAACAAGACATTATACAAGCACACAACTAACCTACGCCTTAGCACGGACAAGAAACAAGACATTATACAAGCACACAACTAACCTACGCCTTAGCACGGACAAGAAACAAGACATTATACAAGCACACAACTAACCTACGCCTTAGCACGGACAAGAAACAAGACATTATACAAGCACACAACTAACCTACGCCTTAGCACGGACAAGAAACAAGACATTATACAAGCACACAACTAATACGCCTTAGCACGGACAAGAAACAAGACATTATACAAGCACACAACTAACCTACGCCTTAGCACGGACAAGAAACAAGACATTATACAAGCACACAACTAACCTACGCCTTAGCACGGACAAGAAACAAGACATTATACAAGCACACAACTAACCTACGCCTTAGCACGGACAAGAAACAAGACATTATACAAGCACACAACTAACCTACGCCTTAGCACGGACAAGAAACAAGACATTATACAAGCACACAACTAACCTACGCCTTAGCACGGACAAGAAACAAGACATTATACGCTAACTACGCCTAGCACGGACAAGAAACAAGACAACTAACCTACGCCTTAGCACGGACAAGAAACAAGACATTATACAACACACAACTAACCTACGCCTTAGCACGGACAAGAAACAAGACATTATACAAGCACACAACTAACCTACGCCTTAGCACGGACAAGAAACAAGACATTATACAAGCACACAACTAACCTACGCCTTAGCACGGACAAGAAACAAGACATTATACAAGCACACAACTAACCTACGCCTTAGCACGGACAAGAAACAAGACATTATACAAACACACAACTAACCTACGCCTTAGCACGGACAAGAAACAAGACATTATACAAGCAGACAACTTACGCCTTAGCACGGACAAGAAACAAGACATTATACAAGCACACAACTAACCTACGCCTTAGCACGGACAAGAAACAAGACATTATACAAGCACACAACTAACTTACGCCTTAGCACGGACAAGAAACAAGACATTATACAACCTACGCCTTAGCACACAACTAACCTACGCCTTAGCACGGACAAGAAACAAGACATTATACAAGCACACAACTAACCTACGCCTTAGCACGGACAAGAAACAAGACATTATACAAGCACACAACTAACTTACGCCTTAGCACGGACAAGAAACAAGACATTATACAAGACACGCCTTAGCACGGACACAAGACATTATACAAACACACAACTAACCTACGCCTTAGCACGGACAAGAAACAAGACATTATACAAGCACACAACTAACCTACGCCTTAGCACGGACAAGAAACAAGACATTATACAAGCACACAACTAACCTACGCCTTAGCACGGACAAGAAACAAGACATTATACAAGCACACAACTAACTACGCCTTAGCACGGACAAGAAACAAGACATTATACAAGCACACAACTAACTTACGCCTTAGCACGGACAAGACATTATACAAGACAATACGCCTTAGCAACAAGACATACATTATACACAACTACTACGCCTTAGCACGGACAAGAAACAAGACATTATACACAACTAACCTACGCCTTAGCACGGACAAGAAACAAGACATTATACAAGCACACAACTAACCTACGCCTTAGCACGGACAAGAAACAAGACATTATACAAGCACACAACTAACCTACGCCTTAGCACGGACAAGAAACAAGACATTATACAAGCACACAACTAACTTACGCCTTAGCACGGACAAGAAACAAGACATTATACAAGCACACAACTAACCTACGCCTTAGCACGGACAAGAAACAAGACATTATACAAGAAACAAGACACACAACTAACCTACGCCTTAGCACGGACAAGAAACAAGACATTATACAAGCACACAACTAACCTACGCCTTAGCACGGACAAGAAACAAGACACATTATACTACGCCTTAGCACGGACAACTAACCTACGCCTTAGCACGGACAAGAAACAAGACATTATACAATAACACAACTAACCTACGCCTTAGCACGGACAAGAAACAAGACATTATACAAGCACACAACTAACCTACGCCTTAGCACGGACAAGAAACAAGACATTATACAAGCACACAACTAACCTACGCCTTAGCACGGACAAGAAACAAGACATTATACAAGCACACAACTAACTTACGCCTTAGCACGGACAAGAAACAAGACATTATACAAGCACACAACTAACCTACGCCTTAGCACGGACAAGAAACAAGACATTATACAAAGCACACAACTAACCTACGCCTTAGCACGGACAAGAAACAGACATTATACAAGCACACAACACCTACGCCTTAGCACGGACAAGAAACAAGACATTATACAAGCACGCAACTAACCTACGCCTTAGCACGGACAAGAAACAAGACATTATACAAGCACACAACTAACCTACGCCTTAGCACGGACAAGAAACAAGACATTATACAATAGCGCAACTAACTTACGCCTTAGCACGGACAAGAAACAAGACATTATACAAGCACACAACTAACCTACGCCTTAGCACGGACAAGAAACAAGACATTATACAAGACATTATACAACACAACTAACCTACGCCTTAGCACGGACAAGAAACAAGACATTATACAACACACAACTAACTTACGCCTTAGCACGGACAAGAAACAAGACATTATACAAAACACACAACTAACCTACGCCTTAGCACGGACAAGAAACAAGACATTATACAAACAAAACCGCAGCAATAAAACAGCCAGCCAAAGCACGAACAAAACACACATAAACCAACAACAACCAACAAACCAATCACCCTACCTTAGCAGGCTGACCAGCCACAGTAACCCCACGCCCAATAGACCAGCCACCCACCCAAACCCAATAAACCGCCAATTAACCACACGCACAATAAACCAGCACAGCCAACAACCCAACAACCCATCCAAACCAATCAACCAACCAGCCACCCACCCAACCGCCCAATAGACCAGCAACAAACCACACAATCCGCCACCCACGCCAACAATAAACCAGCCAACTAACCAAACACACAATAAAACCGCCAACAAACCACAGCAAGAAACAACCCATCCACCCAACAAAACAATCACCCTACCAGCCACCCATCCGCCCAATAGACCACAACCGCATACAAAATAAACCCAGCCAGCCAACAACCCATCCATCCAGCAAACCAATCACCCAACCAGCCACCCACACAACCACAATAAACAAGCCAACCAACCACACGCACAATAAACCAGCCAGCCAAACAACCCATCAACCCAACACCGATCAACCAACCAAACCATCCGCCCAGTAACAACCACAACCGCACAATAAAGCAGCCAACTAACCACACGCACAAGAAACCAGCCAACAAACCATCCACCCAACAAACCAATCAACCAACCAGCCAACTAACCCACACGCACAATAAACCAGCCATCCAACCACAACGCACAATAAACCAGCCAACTAACCAAACGCACAATAAACCAGCCAACTAACCACACGCACAATAAACCAGCCAACCAACCACACGCACAAGAAACCCACCAACAACACGCACAATAAACCAGCCAACTAACCACACGCACAATAAACCAGCCAACTAACCACACGCACGATAAACCAGCCAACTAACCACACGCACAATAAACCAGCCAACTAACCACACGCACAATAAACCAGCCAACTAACCACACGCACAATAAACCAGCCAACTAACCACACGCCCAATAAAGCAGCCAACTAACCACACGCACAATAAAGCAGCCAACTAACCATCCAGCACAATCAACCAGCCAACCACCCACCCGCCAACTAACCACAACGCAATAACCACCAGCCAACCACCACGCCCAATAAGCCAACTAACCACACGCCCAATAAACAGCCAACCCAACCCAAAACCCACCCATCCGACCAATCAACCACCCACCCACCCATTCGCCCAATAAACCAGCCAACTAACCACACGCACAATAAAGCAGCCAACTAACCACACGCACAATAAAGCAGCCAACTAACCACACGCCCAATAAAGCAGCCACCCACCCATCCGACCAATCAACCAACCACCCACCCATTCGCCCAATAAACCAGCCAACTGACCACACGCACAATAAACCAGCCAACTAACCACACGCACAATAAACCAGCCAACTAACCACACGCGCAATAAAGCAGCCAACTAACCACACGCCCAATAAAGCAGCCACCCACCCATCCGACCAATCAACCAACCACCCACCCATTCGCCCAATAAACCAGCCAACTAACCACACGCACAATAAAGCAGCCAACTAACCACACGCACAATAAAGCAGCCAACTAACCACACGCCCAATAAAGCAGCCACCCACCCATCCGACCAATCAACCAACCACCCACCCATTCGCCCAATAAACCAGCCAACTGACCACACGCACAATAAACCAGCCAACTAACCACACGCACAATAAACCAGCCAACTAACCACACGCACAATAAAGCAGCCAACTAACCACACGCCCATTAAAGCAGCCACCCACCCATCCGACCAATCAACCAACCACCCACCCATTCGCCCAATAAACCAGCCAACTAACCACACGCACAATAATCCAGCCAACTAACTATACGCACAATAAACCAGCCAACTAACCACACGCCCGATAAACCAGACAACTAATCACACGCACGATAAACCCAGCCAACTAACGACACGCACATTAAACCAGCCAACTAACCACCCGCACAATAAACCAACCAATTAACCACACGCACAATAAACCAGCCAACTAACTATACGCACAATAAACCAGCCAACTAACCACACGCCCGATAAACCAGACAACTAATCACACGCACAATAAACCAGCCAACTAACCACACGCACAATAAACCAGCCAACTAACCACACGCACAATAAACCAGCCAACAAACCACACGCCCGATAAACCAGACAACTAACCACACGCACAATAAACCAGCCAACTAACCACACGCACAATAAACCAGCCAACTAACCACACGCACAATAAACCAGCCAACTAACCACACGCACAATAAAGCAGCCAACTAACCACACGCACAATAAACCAGCCACCCACCCATCCGACCAATCAACCAACCACCCACCCATTCGCCCAATAAACCAGCCAACTAACCACACGCACAATAAACCAGCCAACTAACCACACGCACAATAAACCAGCCAACTAACCACACGCACAATAAACCAGCCAACTAACTACCCGCAAAATAAACCAAGCAATTAACCACACGTACAATAAAACAGCCAACTAACCACACGCACAATGAACCAGCCAACTAACCACACGCACAATAAGCCAGCCAACTAACCACACGCACAATAAACCATCCGCCCAACAAACCAATCACCCTACCAGCCATCCACCCATCCGCCCTATAGACCAGCCACCACACCCGTCCGCCCAATAGACCAGCCACCCATCTGTCCAATAGACCAGCCAGCCACCCACTCACCCGCCCAATAGACCAGCGACACACCCATCCGCCCAAAAGACCAGTCACCCACACATCCGATCAATAGACCAGTCACCCACACATCCGATCAATAGACCAGCCACCCACACATCCGATCAATAGGCCATCCACCCACACATCCGCCCAAAAAAACCAACGAATCACCCATCCAATAAAGCAGTCACTGAGCCACCAACCCACCGTCCCAATCAACGAACCAACCACCCATCCGTCTACCCAACAAATCTACCAACGAGACACCCAACCACCTAACCAATAATCCAACCAACCAACCACCCGTGCAGCAAAGCACCCACCCGCCCATTCGCCAACCACCCACCTACCCGCCCAAGAGAACAATCAACCAACCTACCAACCAAAAGCCACCCGCCCAAGCAACTAATCAACAATAACCCACCCACTCAACAAACCAACCAACCACCCGCCGAACAAATCAGCCAAGCAACCAATCAACCAACCACCTACCCACCCACTCACCCACCCACTCACCCACCCAACCAATTGCCCAACAATGGAAACCTACCAACCATCTAACCAAAAATACCAACTAACCTATTTCCTTTGTGGTAAAGACTTGAACTTCACAGAGTATCAGTGTGTCATACTCGTTCGCCATTCTCCACTTCTTAATACGGACTAATCGACCATTCACGGGCGAGCGACATTTAAACTGTACAGTCTCACCACGACCCAGTGTTTCGGTGCGGTTGTAACACTGAACTGGTGTGGCGCGTGCACAGCCTATTGGGTTCTCCGTAAACCGTCTGTGTAGACGCTGCCCTGCAACACAAATTCATATTTCAAAGAGAGCGGAGAGAGAGAGGAGAGAGAGAGAGAGAAGAGAGGACACAGATACAGAGAGACATACAGTGAGAGGGAGAGAGAGAGAGAGAGAGAGAGAGAGAGAGAGAGAGAGAGAGAGAGAGAGAGAGAGAGAGAGAGAGAGAGAGAGAGAGAGAGAGAGACAGAGACACAGATACAGAGAGACATACAGTGAGAGGGAGAGAGAGAGAGAGAGAGAGAGAGAGAGAGAGAGAGAGAGAGAGAGAGAGAGAGAGAGACAGACACACACGCACACATACACACACACAACACACACACACACACATACAGACACACAGACATACATACCGAGAGAGATACTCAAAAACAATGATAAAATAATGCTGCTTACAGTATGGGCCTCCCATGCTCGTGATGATGACGTCATGGATCGGGAAGAATCCAAGCAGATCCACCATCCACCAGGGTTCCAGGTCGTAATAAGCCGATACTGCAGAAAAGTCAGAGTTCCAGTCGGTGCCGTTGTTGCCATCCACGGCAAATGATGGGATGGTATTAGCGTTGGCCACTTTACTCATGGTGGCAGGTTTTTGAAAAGCAACATTTGAAGACTTTCCTGATACAATGCAGTGAAAATTAACTAATATTTAAAAGATACCCCAGCACACAAAAAAGAACAACAAAAAAGGTATAGGATTATTTGTACTTATAGTTTATGGAGTTACAGTTATGAAGGAAGGAAGGAAATGTTGTATTTAACAACGCACTCAACACATTTTATGTACGGTTATATGGAAAGGAAGGACATGTTTTATTTATTTATCCCCCTACCCCCCCTACCCCCCCTACCCCCCCCCCCCCCTACCCCGGATCCGTATATGTTAATGTTGTTATTGTTGGTTTTGTTCCTCCCATATTTATCAAATAGTATGCGTAACTTATTTATCAGATTCTAAACCTGGACACTAAAACGGTTAAACGTGACGGCTATTACTAGTATATATGACGGGCGAAGCCATTTTGTACCATCCCAGTGAATACGCCCTCTGGCGAGCTGGTGGTTACGTAATACCTAACGTGTCACGTCAGGAATTAGTCTTCGAAATGAAGAAACAAAACATACCTGATTTTGGCGGATGCATCGCAATGTTCTGTAATAAAATCCAGCCCAGTAACACAGCAACGTGTATATGTGGTTTATTTTTCAATACAAAATACACCACCATTGTCAAAGTGTTGAAATAACTACATTATGTTTTGCATATAAATTAACCCACGTACTGAAATAATAGTCGGAGTGTTTTCTTGGTTATTTGGTCTTTTTTTCCGTGGCCTGTACCTGTGGTTCTTAATTGGCAGGTGTATATTTAGACGGTCCCCAGACACTGTGTCTAAAAATACCAAAAAGACGTGCCTCTTTTATTAAGATTACAGGGTATTGTGTGATAACCTCAAATCGTAATGGACTTTACCTGCTGTCCTGCTTTATTACTGTAAGTAATTCTGTAAAACCCTTGATTAAGTAGACTTTCCCATCTAAAATGACAAAACTGACCAATTACATAGTCCCAAAGAAAAGAAAATTATCACTTGGGTATCGTGAGTGGTCGTTTTTGCTCGAATTTATCCTACCAATAGGGCTAATAATATGCATTTTTTCTTTGGATTTAAAAAAAATTAAAAAAATACTATAACTCCATTTCGTTATATTGATGCAAATTGAAATATATTTAGTTAAATAGTTTATTATACTACCAAGTCAACTGTGTTGTTTATCAAGTCAGGTTGATGAAAACGAAGTGCCTTGTCGAAAATTAGAGCGTTTGTTTACACTGTGCATAATACGGAAATTGGACGGAGCTGTCGTCACTTAGCCCCAAACTATGGGAGAGACTAAATCGTAGACACTGAGAGTCGTCAGCCAGTGAGCGTCTACTGAATATTCATGATCAAACGGTTGATCGACATCGAGATTTTACGACATCGAGTAATGTTCTGGTGTATACATATATAAATGATTCCAACTGTAGATATTAATGTAACAAGTATTTAATAATATACAGTGTGCTTAATAAATTGTGTAATTGAATGTTACGTAGCGTATATCGATGTCGTTGTTTGTTGTTTTCCTGCTCTTCTTCTGTGGGATAATCCCGCCGATATTTTGATGAATTTTACACCAGTGGTTACGGTTATCTAAACGTCAAAATTGTAATGCATGTCTGTACAACTTAATTTCATAAACAAATAAACAAACAACAACAACAAAAAATCATTCAACAACTACAGAATGTATAATTAAAATAATACTGTATAAATGAGTACAGGTCAACCGTTACAAAAAATGTTGTCCACTACTGTTAATTATAATATTTTATTATTTGTAATAACAATTGTCCTAAATAAAAATAACACAACAACAACACAACAGTAGTTACGGTAGGTGTTTGGAAAATTATAAATTTAAGATTTCAGTAGGTTGGTTATAAATACATTATCTCACTACCAAGTACACATGAAGTCATCCACTGATGTAGTTAACACATTACACACTTCTTGGCTAATGTCTATTTCCTCAAAGTAAAAGGTCTACTTTTGTAGACACAAAATTAATCAAATATCTAAGGATCACAGTAGATTTCTGTTTCTTTATTTTTTTTTAAATATGATTTTTATTAAATAGATTTGAATAAAGTACCACTGAAGGTCATTACTTTAATATACATATACATGTATACATACATGTTACATACATACATACTAAATACATGATACATACATACATACATACATACATACATACATACATACATACATACATACATACACACACACATACATACATGACAGTGTGAGTGTGGTGTGTGTGTAACCGGCCTCGGTGGCCAGCAGTGGTTAAGCATCGGGACTACAGGCTGGTAGGTACAGGGTTCGCAAACCCCGTACCGGCTCTAGTCCATAGCAAGTTCTTAGGACTCAATCATAGGTGTATGTACACCCTCTTCTCTCTCCCTAACCACTAACCAACTAACAACTAACCCACTGTCCTGGACAGACATCCCAGATAACTGAGGTGTGTGCCCAAGGACAGTGTGCTTGAACCTTAATTGGATATAAGCACGGAAATAAGCTGAAATAAATGTGTGCGTGTGTGAAATACATATGTATAAGTAAACACCTTTTTTTTTTTTTAATGACACCACTAGAGCACATTGATTCATTGGATGTCAAACATTTGGTTAATTCTGACATAGTCTTAGAGAGGAAACCCACTATAATTTTTTTCATTAGTAGCAGGTAATATCTTTATATAGCACCATACCATGGCTTTTGATATACATAAAAGTGGTGGTGCACTGGCTGTAATAAGAAATAGCACAATGGTCCAATAAAAATGGATCGATCCTAGACCGCCCATGCCTTACCAGTGGGCTGACGGGTCGGCCCCTCCAATTTTATGTAGACACTGAAAATTAATATGAATATGAATTATTCATCAACTATCTAACTGATCAGGGTAGATTTCCATTTTATTACATATGTGCATTTACATTTCCATTAAAATTATATTATTATTTTTTAAGTGGATGTGAAGAATCTTAATGTAATGTTTACTACCGATGTCAGTGGTAGTTTCAGAAAAAACAGACATGTAACATTTCAGAAGGGTGGATTTATGATACTCTACATGTATCTACTGAGGGTAATGGATATTCATCCACCGAGTGTAGTTTTCGTTAAGATGTTTATGACATTACACCTATGTTTGGCTATTTGTATATTGTCAGCTAGGTAAACACGCATTCTTCATTGTAGACATGAACAATCTCAATATGCATGTGATGGCTTAATCTATTATGTACTGATCAGGGTAGATTTCTTTATGTGTAAAGTTGGGATTTTTTTTTTTTTTTATTATTATTTTTTTTTTGTAACAAGATGTCAAAAGCTTAACTTGCATATTTACTATCAAGGTCAGGAGTGGTTTAGGGAAAAACAGGACTCGTACACTTGGGAAAAAAGGGTGGATTTTATGATACTTTAAACTACTGAGGGTGTATATGGACATCATCCACCGAGGGTTAGTTTTTCCTTAATATGTTATATTACAGTACACAATATGTTGGCTAATGTTAATATTTCAGCTACGTTAAACACCTTCTATGTAGACATGAACAAGTCAATATGCATGTGATGGTTAATCATCGATTATTTAAACTGATCAGTAGTAGACTTTTTTCTTTTCATGGTGTAAAAAGTTCTGATTTTTTTTTTTTTGTTTATTATTATTATGTTTTTTTTTGTAACAACGATGTCAATTAATCTTACTGCATATTTACTATCCTGTCATGGAGTGGTGTTTCAGAAAAACAGACACGTAACATTTGAAAAAAAGGGTGGATTATGCTAACTTAACTACGGAGGGTATATATGGACAGCATTCATCACCGAGGGTCAGTTTCTCCTTTCACTATGTTAGATTACATTACACATATGTTGGCTAATGGATATTTCATGCTACGTAAACACGTGTTAATGTAGACATGGGCAATTCAATATGAATGTGATGGCTTAATCTATTATTTAACGATCAGGGGGTTCTTTCATGTGTGAAAGTTTAGTTTTATTTTTTTATTATTATTATTATTATTATTAATTTTTTTTTTTGTAACAAGATCAATAAATCTTACTGCATATGTACATCCAAGTCAGGAGTGGTTTCAGAAAAGATGACTCTTCAAAATTTCAAAAGCGTGGATTCACCATACTTAACTACCGAAGGTATATGGAACATCCACCGAGGGTAGGTTCCTTTTAATATGTTATATTACATTAAACATAGGTGGCTAATGTCTATTTCAGCTACGTAAACACAGTTTTAATGTAGACGGACAATTCAATAGAATGTGATGGCTAATCTATTATGTAAATGATCAGGGCTAAATTATCTTTATATCTTTTTTTTATTTATATAAATAGATATGAAAAACTTACTGCATTATTACTACATATGTCAGAAGTAGTTCAGAAAGGAGATCCTTAACATTTCAAAGGGTGGATTTGACAGTATGGTACCTAATACTGAGGATACAGGCATTCATCCACCAGGATACGTTTTCGTTAATAGGGTAAATTTACATACATATAGTTGGTTAATGTCTATTTGAGCGAGTAAAACAACCTTCTAATGTGACATTGACAATTTAATATGAATAATGATGGCTTAATCGATTTATCGAAAACTGATTTAGGGGATTTCTTTTAATATGAAAATTTTACTTGTAATTAATTTTAATTTTTATTATTATTATTTTTGTAATAAACTAGATCTGATACCTTACTGCATATTTACTAGGTCAGGAGTAGTTTTCAGAAAAGGAGGATTCTTAACATTTCAAAAGGGTGGATTTTTTACTGTACCGAAACTACCGAGGGACATGGATATAATCCACTGAGGGTACTTTTCCTTAACATGGTATATATTACATTACATTATATGTGGCTTAATGTTATTTCAGCCAAGTAAAACACCTTCTAATGTAGACATGACAATTAAATATGTATATCATGGATTAATCCTTTATCTAAATGATCAGAGTACATTTCCTAAATTAAAAACGATTATTATTATTATTATTTATTATATTTAAAAATATGTGAATAACCTTATGTAGATGTATGTTTACTGTCAGTGCTAGGGAGAGTTTTTTTAGGAAAATGATACACTTAAGATTTGAGTAGGGTTGGATTTTACAGTTACCCAACTACCGAGGCAATAACACGGGTACATTATCGTCCCCAAGGGTACTTTTCCCCCAAAGATGTATATGAATTTACATATTTTGTTAACTAATGTATATTTTCAGCTAAGTAACACCTTATGTAGACACTTATATTTTGGATAGATTAATCCATTATCAAACAATGATCAGTGTAGATGTCTAAAATTGATATGTAATGTTTTTATTTCGGTAATCAAATATATGTGAAAACCAACCTTACAGTATGTTTTACTATCTATTCTAGTAAGTTGGAGCAACTTAGCTGATCAATTGTGCACTTTTCGTGTGAAAGCATGAACCTTGGGCAAATGGTTAGATTAACCCAATACAAGGATATTTAGTCCAGGGCCCACTGGAAATTGCACCCTGTATGGCTGCCATCTTGAAAGCCAGATGGGCCACCATTGTGGACCTGTTTTGTTTAATATCTCCTTAACCTAATACACATATCGAGATAGTGTGAAATGCCTATACCCACATGTTAGGGGACTAGGAATCCAATGGTTGACAGAAGTGTTGCAAATTGTGGCTGCCATCTTGAAATCAAAGATGGTCGCCGTCCACATGCTATTTTTTTGCCAATCTGATTAACAGCTCTACTGGGTCTGACAGTAGATCTAACAGCATTGCGTGGACTCTTATGTCCAGGTGACATTTCATCTATAAATAACAATTTAAATATCGACCAATTACACTTCGCCTTTTATAGCGTTATTCGGGAACATACAAATTCTAAACATATTGGGCGAGACTATTTATGCAATAGGCGACCTTGTTGGCCACTAATTTTATATACTTGTTGTAGTACCTATCATAGCATCTATATATGTATATATATGTGTATGTATGTATGTATGTATGTATGTATGTATGTATGTATGTATGTATGTATATCTATATATATATTGTATGTATGTCGAGGTTGACTATTACATACATAGATATTAACGCACTGGCGCAGGGGATAATTAAATCCTTTTGGCCTCAAAAATTGTCCCATGCCGTTGCTGGGACTCGAACCTGTGGCACCGATTTGCCTGCAAAATGCAAGACTAACCACGATACGCTCTGAGCTATCGAAGCTTCCATAAAAAGGAAGTTTCTTTAACTCAACCATATGTATGTATGTATGTATGTATGTATGTATGTATGTATGTATGCAACGGGTGGAGTGCATACATACATGCATACATAAGATACATATATACATATATATCTATATATATAATATATATGTTTTATATATTCATTAGGTCATTCTCTCTACAATAGATGCCTACAGGTTTATGAGAATAAAGGTCATTGTCTTTATGATAATCTCGAAGAATTACCACTTGGGTGTGCAAAATTTGACACATAGTTACCGGCCTCGGTGGTGTCCTGGCAGGCCATCGGTCTACAGTGCTGGTAGGTATGGGTTCGGATTCCCAGTCGAGGCATGGGATTTTTTAAATCCAGATTATTATTAATTGATTATCTTAAACCCATAAGTTTTTTCAATGACTGTGTTAATCATTTTACAAATATACAGTGGCACTTATTTTTAACAGTTCCATCTCCTTAGGTACATTACCTGTATTGGTTGGCATCTTGAAATAATTAAAATTAACTTGTATAGAAGAATTGAACTACTTTCATCGTATTCCATGACCCCTAAAACCATGGGTTAGATGCAAGAATTACATTTTAGTACCGAATAATAAGGAAGTTATTGTAATTTTCTCAATTTGGACCACCATATTACATGGCCCATTTAGTTAAATCTGAATTTTGATAGCACCATTGCCCTCCTTGGCTCCTACAACCATAGGGTAAATGCAATAATTTTTGTTTATCTGTCAATTTATAAGCAAGCTATAGCCATTTCCCTGATTTGGCCACCATTTTGTCCACCATCTTGGATTTTTCTTCAAGGGTGCCCAGGTGGCACCCAGTAGATTATTGATGTGCACCAAATTGTGCAGACTTTGAACCCAAATTGGCATTTGGCTATTCACATTTTTATTTTATTTTTATTATAATAATAATTTAAAAAATTTTTTTATTATAATATGGAAATCTACCCTGATCATTTAGATAATGGATTAATCCATCATATACTTATTTAGTTGTTAGTGTCTATATAAGAAGGTGTTTACTTAGCCGAAATATAACAAACAAGTAAATTAATATATACCATATTTTGGGAAAAGTATCCTCGGTGGATGATCTTGTAACCCCGGTAGTTAGGTACCATAAAATCCACCCTATTGAAATCTTAAGTGTCTCATTTTCCTAGAATTATCCCTAGCACTGATAGTAAACATACAGTGAGATTATTCACACATATATATATATATTTTAAATTAAATAAAAAAAAAAAAAAAAAAAGTTATTTAATTCTTATAATTTGGAAATCTACCCTGATCATTTAGATAATGGATTAATCCATCATATACTTATTTAGTTGTTAGTGTCTACATAAGAAGGTGTTTACTTAGATAAAATATACAATAACTAACGAAGAAAGGAAATATTTTATTTAACGATGCACTCAACACCTTTTATTTATGGTTATATGGCATCAGACATATGGTTAAGGACCACACACATATAGAGAGAGAGGAAACCCACTGTTGCCACTTCATGGGCTACTCTTTTCAATTAGCAGCAAGGGATCTTTTATATGTACCATCCCACAGACAGGGTAGTACATACCACAACCTTTGATATGCCAGTCGTGCTGGTACCAGAAATCAATAGCTAACAAATACATAAATTAATATACCATATTAAGGAAAAAGTAGGCCTACACTCAGTGGATGATATTGTACCCTATTGAAATCTTAAGTGTCTCAATTTCCTAAAACTATCCCTAGCACTGATAGTAAACATACAGTAAGGTTATTCACATATATTTAAAAAAAAAATAATAATAATAATAATTTCTTATAATTTGGAAACCTACCCTCATCATTTAGATAATGGATTAATCCATCATATACATATTTAATTATTAGTGTTTATATAAGAAGGTGTTTACTTAGCTGAAATATATATTAGCTAACAAATAAGTAAACTGTGACGGAACATGCTCTTAATTTGTTTTCGCTTGTGGCGATGTTAATTGTTTTAGAGGGTCGTGTGCAGTCCCAATATGCACTTAGACTAGGTGGGCACTTAGTTACATAATACCTACGCGCGACGGTGGTCGAGCTGTTCTAATACACACCCAGACCAGGTGCGGAGGCCATGTGGCCAGTAGTTACGTAATACCTCTGGGAGTTGTGGGAAATTCACATGATAGGGGGAGGACCGCGATGTGCCCCCAGGCGATATTTGGATTTGTAATAAATAGCTAGGATTTAGATTTATCGGGGAGAAACATAGGAAGGCTGCAGGGGAAACGGACGTCGTCCACTGAATGAAATATATAAGTTCAGTCCGGACGTGGTAAATATATTTTTCTGCTCTGTTGTATAACCTTGATGTGATTGATGTGACTTTAAATATTTTAATACTGTATTATACCAATATTATTTAGACAGTATTTCCGGTAATCTGACGAAGTAAATTGTAGGCTTACTGTTCTAAAATTATTAAAGCTTAACCAGTCATCCTAGAGGACCTAGGTAAACTGTAGGTTATTGTCTTTATTGTGATAGGTACCAGTATTAAGTCTGTATTACAAGGTTACTGAATGAGTAGTTACAGGTTAATTAAAAATTAACCAGTTAGGAATAGAGTTGTAATTCCTTTATTAATTATTTTCCCCTGGCAGCGTTTCTCAATTATCACAAGTGTGTGTGTTGTATCATGGTGAAGTGATTAGATTATTGTGTAAACTAGGCTCTTAAACCTAGTGATTAACTAACTAAGTGATTAGTTCTGGGTTGTTATTATTATTGTTATTGTTAACTATTAACTGCGGCAAATATATTTGTCAGCTTAAGGTTAATACAGATTCCAAAGTGTATTGTGTTTTGTTGTGTTTTCTAGTGAACTAATGTGCTATATTATACCTAGAGCCGAGCCACTCGGGTATAGACTGCCCGATACAGAGAGATCTAATAGATATACAGTTAGGAGAGATATTTGGATAATCGTTTTTCATTCAGTTACGGGTATTATAGGATCCCCGTGACATAAACTAATATACCATATTTTGGGAAAAGTACCTTTGGTAGATGATCTTGTACCCTCGGTAGTTCGGTACCATAAAATCCACCCTATTGAAATCTTAAGTGTCTTATTTTCCTGGAACTATCCCTAGTACTGATAGTAAACATAAAGTATGTTTATTCACAAATATTAAAAAATAGTAATAATAAAAATAGAAAAAAAATAATAACTTGTTATAATTTGAAAATCTACCCTTATTAGTTAGATAATGGAAAGAAAGAAAGAAATGTTTTATTTAACGACGCACTCGACACATTTTATTTACGGTTATATGGTGTCAGACATATGGTTAAGGACCACACAGATTTTGAGAGGAAACCCGCTGTCGCCACTACATGGGCTACTCTTCCGATTAGCAGCAAGGGATCTTTTATTTGCGCTTCCCACAGGCAGGATAGCACAAACCATGGCCTTTGTTGAACCAGTTATGGATCACTGGTCGGTGCAAGTGGTTTACACCTACCCATTGAGCCTTGCGGAGCACTCACTCAGGGTTTGGAGTCGGTATCTGGATTAAAAATCCCATGCCTCGACTGGGATCCGAATCAGCCTGTAGACCGATGGCCTACCACGACACCACCGAGGCCGGTCTAAGGAAAAAGTACCCTCAGTGGATGATCTTGTACTGTTGGTGGTTAAGGTACTCTAAAATACAGCCTATTAAATTCTTAAGTGTCTCATTTTCCTACAACTATTCCTAGCATGGATAGGAAACATACAGTAAGGTTATTCACATACCCGGTATATTTTAACAAAAATAAATGAAGGAAGGAAATGTTTTATTTAACGATGCACTCAAAACATTTTTATTTCTGGCTATATGGCGTCAGACAGGAAGGGATCTTTTATATGCACCATCCCACAGACAGGATAGTACATACCACGGCCTTTGTTACACCAGTTGTGGAGCACTGGCTAGAACGAGAAATAGCCCAATGGGTCTGACAGGGATTGATCCCAGACTTACCTCACATCAAGCGAATGCTTAATCTACTGGGCTATATCCCACCCCACTTTTACAAAAATAGAAAATGAAAATTACAAATAACAAATTGTAAATATACCCTGATCATTTAGATAATGGATTAATCCATCATATTCATATTTAATTTTCAGTGTCTGCATAAGTAGGCATTTATTTAGCTGAAATTAACATTACATATAAAATGGAAAATCTACCCTGATAAAATTGCAAAATCTACCCCAGTATATATAGTACATGTGCAGCTTTGGTGCAATCTAAAGAAAGAAAGAAATGTTTTATTTAACGACCCACTCAACACATTTTATTTACGGTTATATGGCGTCAGACATATGGTTAAGGACCACACAGATTTTGAGAGGAAACCCGCTGTCGCCACTACATGGGCTACTCTTCCGATTGGCAGCAAGGGATCTTTTATTTGCGCTTCCCACAGGCAGGATAGCACAAACCATGGCCTTTGTTGAACCAGTTATGGATCACTGGTCGGTGCAAGTGGTTTACACCTACCCATTGAGCCTTATGGAGCACTCACTCAGGGTTTGGAGTCGGTATCTGGATTAAAAATCCCATGCCTCGACTGGGATCCGAACCCAGTACCTACCAGCCTGTAGACCGATGGCCTGCCACGACGCCACCGAGGCCGGTTCTGGTGCAATCTAAAGCCCTGACATTAGCCAAATATCATGTACCACATTGTTAGGTCAGTTGTTCGGTCAATTTAACCTCACTGTACCTGTAGGTGGTAGATTATGAATTAACGCACGATTATATATTCATTTTTACATATACTGTATATATATTCATGTTTACATATCTGATACAGACGTTAACCCCCCCCCCCAAAAAAAAAAAATACACCCACCCAAACTATGCGATATATTATATTATTCACGTATTATTAATATTGTGTCACGTTTACAAACGATTAACTTTACAGCGTTGTTTGTAGTCCGATACATCTGTCATAAACTCACTGTTGCCGAGTTGACGGCAGGTGTATCGGACTACGTAGGTACGTCAAAACATCGGAAGTACAGATTAGAAGAAAAACCCCCATTGAAAAACGCATTTGTATTACTTAATATTTTATTAAATGCTCGTTACAATAAGACAGCTCTATATTTGACATAATTTACTAGGGAATTAGGCCTATTCGTTCATATTTATGTTTATTTCCCGCGGAAACATATCAGACTAGTTTATGACATGGGGCGTGGCTTACGAAAAAGGGCGTAGCTTAAAATCGCATTTCGCGAGATGTTACATCCTGGTGGCTACGATTAAGTATTTCCCCCAAACTATACCACCGGACGTCACAAAAACGAAACAAAATGGCTGCTCCCAGTTAGCAGGAATAATCATGTTTTTTTATAAACTAAAATTACGCGTTTTTCTTTTGTTAAAGTCTCAGTATGTGTTGGTGGTCCGGGTATGCATCTTTCCAACATATAAGGCTCTTTTTGGAGTTTAGTCTACCTTTATGCGGCTGTTTGTACGTATGTATGCCCACACATGACTGTCAGGTCAGATGTCGGGAATTAACGTGCTTATATCAATTTAATGTTCAAGCATGCTCGTTTCGAGCACGATTTCTGACTAGAGCCAGAAACTGTACTCGGAACAAATGGCTGTCGGCAATGATCTTTTAAGTACAGCGCATGTGAGATGAACCGTTACTTTAAACACGACTACATTTCTGGAAGGTGGACAGTGCGGGGGTCTTTTTATTGTTGAAATAATTATTCAAATTGTTTAGTAATTAACGTAAATACAGATTACGAATTTGCCATTTATTTATTTGATTTCAGTGCATTTACATGTATTACACAATTTGTATCTAATCCAACTTTCTATTTGATGTTACGGAAATGTCCGATGTAGACCGAATGGTTCGGTCGAATTACCCGATGGGTCGAACACTTTCTTCAGCACCGACGGGGTTCAAACCAACGGCAATTAACTGTATATATATATATATAAAATGTAATATGCAATGGTATTAACACAGCTATGTATGGTGTGGAACAATCATCATACTGCACATGCACACAAATATACGCAAACATATATACTGACAGCTGCAGTGTACTATTAACAAATTATAGGGGATACCATATGTTTACGGAAATGACGTCACGATTTCTTGATGCGCGCGCACTGGTAGGCAGAAGTTAACAATGGCGTGTACTAACAAAGCGAGCGAGTCTAGCGTGAATGGAAAAGAATGGTCCGATTATGTGCTGAAGTTGCCGCAGATGATTCGCGGACTCTTCCTGACCCGTATAATTTGTCGGTTGGATGGGTAGAAGAGTCATCAAAGTGGCCAGACATAACATACACGGACATTTATTTTTATTTGATTGAGACACCAGGACAATTCACCCACGAATCCTTGAAGGCCTATAAATCTCTTAGTGCATATAATTATGTTATCAGCGGAAATGTCCACCCAATTCAGTACAACAACATAGACGACAATTCCATGTTTTGTTTTCTAAAGACGAAAGTGATACCATCACAACGCCTACGAGAGAAGCCCCACCAGCCATGGGTTTGCGTCGACAAACAACAGGGGACAGTTCGTTGTGCTCACTGCACGTGTATGGCAGGGTATGTATAACAGATTTGGTATAAAATTAACAAATTAATTAATAGTGGAAAAGTTTATTGCAAAAGAGATCATGAACCCACTCACTGGTAAAGTCACAGTAGACCGAATATTTCTCTTTTCTGTCTGTGACTGTATTATGTATAAGTATTTTACATATCTATATTCATTTTGTCATATTTGGATATTTTAATTTTATTTAATTTTAATTTTTCCTCGCCTTTAAAAGGCAAATAAAAAATAATATTAAATATCCAAATATAAAAAAAATGAATATAGATCTATATGTAAAATACTTTTACAAACAGATTAATCATTAAAGTTTGTTTGTTTTATTTAACGATACCACTGGAGCACATTGGTTTTTACCTTATCATTGACGTCAATTTACATTCAGAAATATTAGGTATAAAGGCACAGTGGTTACACAAATTAAGAATTGTATATTTTACTATTTATAATTTGTATGATCAAAAGGGTATATATCCTAAATAACGTAATGATATATTTTTACAATTTATTAAATGACCATTAATTTTGTGTATGTATATATATATATATATATATATATATATATATATATATATATATATATATATATATATATATATATATATATATATATTTAGTGCTATTAATTTGTGAATTTAGCAATAGTATTTGTTGTACTTTCAGTTTCTACCATGACATATATATATATATATATATATATATATATATATATATATATATATATATATATATATATATATATATATATATATACATATATATATATATATATATATATATATATATTTATGGTTACGAGAATATATTGATATTATAGATCTGAACTATTAATGTCAATTCTGATTATTCTTTTCAGACTTGGAGAAGTGTGTAGCCATGTTGCTGCCTTACGTTTTAAAGTGGATGTTGCTGTCAAAGCCGGATTGACTGAGAAAGCATGCACAAGGGAAGCATGCAAATGGAATTCAACTTACAGAAAGGAGGCAAGTATATTTCATGATGCTAAATATAAAAATTACAAATTAAAACAAAAGTATTATAAACATCTATTAACGATATATGGGCAAACTCGACTGGACAACATGCTATTGATTAAATAATAAGTATAGCACACAACAATAGTTAGTTTTATGCAAGACTTAAAATTTTATATGGAAGAAAGTAACTTCACTTTTGTGTTTCAGGCCAATACTGCAACTGGAAATATATTGCATGGTTTTTTTTTATGTTTGATATGCTTAAATTTTATGTTGCTAATATGTCACACATATGGACTTCGCTAAATTGTAAGGTTGCTAATATTTTATGATTTATAGTATTCCACCATTACATACTCAAATACAATATGTAACTTTTTGTGATAATTAAATTTATACTAAATTGTGATCTATTTATTACAGCTGGTACTCACAACTATATGTGAATCACCCACAGCATTTGGGAAAAAGAGAAAAAACAGTTACAGCACATGGAAATGGACCGCCTCCTGAATCTGAAGTGATGCAATCCCTGAAGGGTGTATACTACCAAATCAAATTCCATAGACGACAATAGTAACATATGCGGCTAAAACTCCTACCTGCAACGTATCAACCGACATAAACGCCACGGATATAAATACTACCACCCCTTACACTTAAAGTGAATCAGAAAAAAATGGGGGTCAAGCTGCTCGTTTCTGAGATAACGGGTAGCGTCTATGACTACCCTAGTTTCGCACAAAATTTGAGTACTTTTTTTTACAGGTACCCCATACATGTTTCAAGCACAAGGCTACTTGACACATTGGTACTAGATGAAATAAAATTGCACATTTATTTTACCCAGATGAAACTATTATTTTTTACAACCAACACACTCACATTTATAACCAATCACAGGACTTGGGGGCCGTTCAAATATTACGTAACGCTATTTTTGTCAAAATTAGACACCCACCCACCCCCTTGTAACGCCCCGTAACGCTAGACCATACACCCCCCCCCCCCCCCCCACCCCCCCCCCCCCCCCAAACATATTACGTAACGCTCGGATATCCGCCGCAAAAACAAAAATAAACCAACAACAACAAAGGAATGTGGCAATGTTTATTTATACCCATATGTACTACGATGACGTGACATATTGCTGTACGATGGAAAAAAAATAAACACGGGTTTTCACTTGCGCCATTTTAATTATCACCATCATGGTTGACAAAGAAAAATTATACCAGACCCAAATTGAAGGGTACGGACGAACATTGGGTTTACATGTACCTCTAAAAACCTACATTACATATTGTTGTCATGGCATAGCACGTTTAAGAGAAAACAAAATTGTGTTACGTAACGCTGTTCAATACCCCCCCCCCCCCCTTGTAACGCCACATAAAGCTTGGACTTACACCCCCACCTCCCTAAGCGTTACGTAATATTTGAATGACCCCTTGTGGTGTTCACTTCTCTATCAAACGTTCGGTGCACCTCGAACTTTGACCCAGCCGGAAGTTATTTGGTATAGTACTACCTATAAGGAGGTTTGTCCAAGTGCTGTGTTTTTTAAACACATTCCACCAATAGATGAAGAATCTACTGATTCTGCAGATGAGGATGAAGACACATGCATTTATTCCTTTCCTCCTTTATTGACAGGCATAGCGTGTTTAAAAGAGTGGGAGAATTACAAGTGTGAGCCAGTACAAGTACATAAATTGGAACAAGTAACCAAAAACCAAGCTGTTAGCCCGTTGTGGTTTAATCACAGAAAAGGTCGAATCACAGGAACAAAGGCCCATGATGTGTTGGTATGGAGAGCGACAACTGATCCAGCTAATGTGGTGGAAAAAATTATGGGGTACAGTACTAGGGATCTATAAAAAAAACAAGGCTATATCATGGGGGATAGACAATGAAAATGAAGCTAGAGTTAGTTTTGCAACTGTTCAATCTACCAAGCATAAAAACTTTCAATGTGAAAGAGCTGGACTGCTCATCAGTGCGAAAGTGCCCTTTCTTGGAGCATCGAGTGATGGTTTAATTCAATGTGACTGTTGCGGAAAAGGTTGTTTGGAGATCAAGTGTTCTTTCAAACACAGAGACAACCCCATCAATGTGGCTATTGAACACCCCAATTTCTATTTGGATCGATGTCTCCAGTTGAAGAAAACTCACAAGTACTTCACTCAGGTCCAATTGCAGATGTTTGTGCATGATGTAACATATTGTGACTTTGTGGTATACACAAATATAGATCTTAAAATTATACGGATAAAGAGAGATGATTCATTCTGCACGAAACAAAAAAATGCATGTGAACATTTCTTTCTGACATATGTGCTTCCTGAAATTTTATCTCACAAATTGGAAAACGCCAGACCTCATGATGCCATTCCGGACATTGATTTAGTATGGTGCCTGTGTCAACAGGAAGAGTATGGGCGCATGATAATGTGTGATGGTTCAGACTGCTACTTCACTTGGTTTCACTACTCGCGTGTAAACATAAGGAGATAACCTGTGGGCTCCTGGTATTGTCCTAGTTGTAAAACAGCTTAATGCATTAAAAGGAAACTAAGGCAATTCCATGAAAATGTCAAACTTCTATGAAAAGCTTTGAGGTTAGGGATTACAAATTGTTAAAACATTCTCCAAATTGTTGGTGTCGACACAACTTTATAAAAAAACTAACAACAACAAGGTTATGTAAAAATCAAATTTTTATACAAATGTAATATTTTAAGTCAGTTTTGTTTGTGTTAAAATAGCGTATTTGAAACATTACAAATCATAATTTAAAAACTATTTCAGCATGTCATAATTTTTGGTACATCTATCAAGATGTTTTTTAACTACACACAAACCATGCCACCAATTTGTGGTTTTACATTTCAAAATAATTACTTACTCAAAAGCAATATGTGCATAAATATTTTGAATTAAATATCCACAAGTTATTATAATATGTGAAATGTTTAGTGTGTTTGTCACAGAAGATTTTGTCTTGAATGAAGTACATATCAAAATCCCAGTCATTTATGTCATGCCTATTCTAATGGAGCACTGCAGTGCTTCAAGAGAATCATAATTGTTTTGTATACATTTACATTGAATGTAATTACATGTTTTATGTTTGAATGTGAGCTTCGTCACCTTTTTAAAATAATGGCTTACATCACTTTTTTAATGAAAGTAATAATATTCCTAAGTCATCTCTTCATGATGCTGCCAACCTCTGGTAAAACTGACTAAGTCATTAATTACCCTATGTCAAGCATGTGACTATATTCTATATTTAGTTCAGTGTTTCTCAAAACATGAAACCACAGTGTAGGCCATTATTTTAAAAAAGTGACAACCATGTGATGTTAGTTTGACAGTATTTAGAATACCACACCAAAAGTTGTGGCAAAAGCCAATTTCTCATGTTATAAGATAGTATATAATAACAGCTTTGTGTTGGTTTACCACAGAAGCAGTACACACTGCTTCTGTGGTAAACCAACACAAAGCTGTTATTGTATGTATACCGTACATGTATATATGTTTACGTATGAACTGCCTCTGTCACAAGCACTTCAGTGTCACAAAAATAATTATACGAAACAATTCAGTTAAAATATGCCTCATCTTATTTATTTAAATAATTTATTAACTGTACATTGTCAAATGAGGTTTTAGCCAATCAGTTTTGTTAATAATTGTAGTGAGTCTTACATAATGCACATATTTAAACATCACTTATTAATAAAAATGGAATACATTTTGAAATATTTGTCTTATCTGTTATTTGTGTACTTGTAAAATGAAGACTTAGCCAACTTGTTTTGGTTGAAGGTTTGATATGGCACTGCATATTGTAATAATGGTGTCGGCATGAGGTATCAGGGAAATGTTCATTGTGGTGCTCAAAATTTTAAAGTTCTTTATTCTCTCAATAGCTCTTTCAACGTGAATCCGTACACATGATAACTGTCGACCACATTCAATTTCTTTTGGACTTAATTGTGATTTACCTCTCGTAAATGCTGGAATGGCAAGTTGTGCACCACATGCTGCTGGTTCATCAGCAATTAAAAAACCACGGTCAGCTAAAACCAAATCGCCGTGTTCTAATAACTGCAGAAACCCTGATCTCTGTGTAATTATTTTATCGGATGTCCTTCCTCCAAAAGCTCTTGAAACAAAAGAGATCCCGCCGACTGGTGAAATAGCTACTAAAATTTTAATAGTGTTATGACTTTTATAATTGGACCACGTCATGGCCCGTGTGGTTAAATTACCAGACCTGTCAATAAACATTTCACAACAGTCAATAATAACTGCACTTTCTGTACCTACCCTTGATAACTTTAGGCATATGTCTAAGTACCTTTTCCTTATCTGGCCAATGCACCAGAAATGCCAACTTTTTTGCAATAGAAGGAAGTGAACTGTTCAATAATTCTCCAATATGAGTGCGTGAAACTCCAAACCTATAACTTAGATCCTGATTAGAAAAATTAAGTATCAATTTCATCAATGTCATCATTACAATGGTAGCTGGATTTAGAACTCCAGATGTTGGCAATGTAGAAGAACAATACTGAACTACCCACAAGAATGTTGCATAGTTTGGAATGCCAGTGAAAAATGAAGTTCTGGTGTCCTTGTTGTGCGCAGAAAGGAAAGAATCACAGAATCTGACACCAGTTTTCTCCTTAGCATCCCTTAATTCATGTTGAAGTGTCTCAACTTCATCCAGGAGCTGTCTGTTCTCTCTTTTTAATAAGGTAATTTTACGAAGACAGTGATCATGGATATCTGGAAGAAAAAAACCAAAACATTGTTACACAACAATAACAAACTTAAATCTACTTGTGTAGGTATATACATATGTTTTTGTGTGTTTATATATGTATGTTACACATTTTATCATCAACAAACTTAGAAGATATACGTTGTGTGATCTATGATATTTGGAGACTTCAGCTGATACCGATAGTGATATAACCAACAAATTAGCACGAAAACATAAAATATCCTAAAATTATTTTGGTAAATGTGCTAATTATTTTTACATTACCTGATCTTGTGAAATTTTCTTTTTCCAAAGTGCCATCATTTGTATCTGCAACAATTGCTTGTGGTTCATATAACTCCAACAGGGCTGATGCAGCACACTCTCTCCTTTTTTCATCTGCTTTCTTTATCATATTCAGATTTTTCTCACCCTCTCGTCTGACTGCTCTTGTATATCGATCTTTCTTTGCTTCTGGGCTGAAAAGCACTGATGCTTTTTGGTATCCCATGTTGACATGTGGGATGTAGTCTGGGTCTGCCTTTTTACTGCTAGCAGATCCTGGAAACACAAAGTTTGATTGAACACAGTTATATATTTATTTATGAAGCGTTTTTCTAAATTCATTTAGTAACCCACCCCACCAAAAAAAAAAAAATATCAAACGAAATTAATAAACAGTGTACTTTATTTTAAAAATCATTTTACACGTTACAAATACACGAGCACTTGTGAATCACATCTTCAATCAAAAGTAAAATTTGCTACGATATAATTATTAACAAATAGTTGAATACTTTTTTTTGTATACATAAAGATATATATATATATATATATACGATATATAATGATTGTGCAGACGTGACTTAAGACCAAGACCGACCCATTTCCCCATAATCTGCAACTTCCCTGGTAATAGAAATCACTCCAAAAGGTATTGGCATATAGTAATGTTGAGAATGTGTAGCATACAACAAACCTGATATAAAATGAACTCCACAAACACGATCTCCGCTGTGGGAAGGCGTCCATTGCTTTCTGTTTATGGCTTGAAGCCATTTGGCTCGTCGTTCCGCTTCCAAAGGAATTCGATGGAACTTAATTCCACAGTCTTTTCTAAATCGATGTGTGCAGCCAACAACCACACATGACGGAATTTCTTAAATCTTATCTATACAGACGAAATAGTAAATAAATAACTTGCTCATACACCCTTGCTCATAATAACAACACTGGTTCTTGCCTACCGGAAGTCAGTGCGATACCACGTGATCACATGTGACGTCACCGTGTCATTCCCCTATATTATATAATAATTAATTATGTTATATAATAATATCACTAATACGTAAATGGGTATAATTATTATACAAGAATAATTTTAAAGACAGCACTGTACTCTAGACGTGATACATATGATATAACAACACACTGGATATAATGATAACATATACATGTTTTTAAAAACAGTGTCGATAGCACTGAGGAACATACATAATTTCTTTGTGGTTAATAACTTTCTAGAATTAAATAGCTGATACAATTTGAAAGTGTTAGGTCTGTTGTAGTAGTATTTGTTTAGATATGTTGATCTTTTATTTGTAAAATAAGGACACTGAAATAAATAATGATATTCGTCACCTAAAGAAATTTTACAAAGAGGACAAATTCTGTCTTGTCTTTCAATGTTTTGCCATCGGCCAGATTCAATTGGTAAATACTGATTACTAGTCCGGAATCGAATGCACATTGTCCATAGTTTGTCCGGTAAGTGAAAAAGATAATTCTCGCATGAATGTGTTGATTTGAATATGCTATAGGTAATACATTTTGGATACATATTTAAATTATCATTCCATACCTGTATGTATTGATCGTCTACCCTTTGAGACACAATACGAACGAATGCGTTCTTGTTTATAATATTTTGATTTAACCAATAATTTGCCCATACCCAATTTGTTTAGTGTATCTTCTGTATCAATTAACCACTTAAATTTATATCCATGCTTGGCAGTTTCATATAGCATAATTCTATATAATGTTGCGGATATTTTACAAGTTTTCCAGTAATCAAAGAGGCCCAAAAGCTAAGCATCCTGGTTTTGATTTTAATATCCAAAGGGAACACACCCAGTTCGCCATAAATCATAGGTAGTGGGGTCTTTTTTCTAAGTTTTAATAAGTCTTTTAAAACAAACAAAAAACTGTATTTGTTCAACATTTTGATTATTGCTAAAACCCCATATTTCTGAAGAATATAATAGAAATGGAATAATAGTAATATCTAGTTCTAATCTTTAACAAAATCATTCCTTTTTTTGGCTTGCGAAATAACGGTCTTTTTTTGCTTGAAGAAATTATCCATTTCTACAAAATATGATGCCTAGTTATTTAAAATTATCTACAATATCTAATTTTGTGTCTTTGATGTAAAATGTCTTATTTTTAGGTAGTTTTGAACCAAAGATAAGTATTATAGACTTATCAGCATTTATTTTTAATTTCCATTTTTCACAATATTCTGAAAAAACACAACATTTAATGATTTTTGTAAGTCGTCTGGAGATTCAGTCAAAATTACTGTGTCATTAGCGTAAAGTAATAAAGTAATGACTAAATAAATCAATATTGTTATTTTAATACTCCATTACATTGTTTGTCTGTTAATGAATCTTCTAAATCATTTAGATACATAGCAAATAAAATTGCTAGCTTCCAACTGGCGAAAAGCCCAACATATTTTCTGGATCAATCTCTGATGAGCAAACAACAGTGAAATTCCCAGTGAGAGACACGGTTAATTAGTTTACGTGAAAGTGTTTGAATAGTTTTGCTTCAAGCCCATACCGTTGCGACATTTCATTTTTATATTTGGTCTGTTCGAGAGACGGGGAAGGAGAAAGGAGATTCGTGTTACGATGTTGAAATACGTTGGTGTTTGGATGATGACATTGTATGTAGTACGACTTAATGGTACGTATAAGCTAAACTAAATACAGACAGACAGATAGATAGACGGATAGACAGGCATAGGGATAGAGATGACATATAGAATGAGAGTTGAAGTTAAAGGAGTTTGTTTTATTATTATTGTTTAACGATATCACTAGAGTGCATTGATTTATTGATCTTCGGTTATTGGATGTAGCCAATTTTGGTAAGTTTTTACATATAGATTTGCAGAGGAAAAAGACTCGCTACAGCTCTCCTGTTTGTGAAAAAAAAATGTATTTGTTTGTTTTATTTAACGACACCACTAGAGCACATTCAGTTTGCTAATCGTCGGCTATTGGATGTCAGGTATATGGTCATTGTGACACAGTCATAGAGAGGAAACCCGCTACATTTTTTCATTAGTAGCAAGGGATCTTTTATATGCACCATCTCACAGACAGGATAGCACATGCCACTGCCTTTGATATACTAGTCGTGGTACGCTGGCTGCTTTTAGTGTTTGTTTCGTTTTGTTTTATTATTATTATTATTATTATTATTATTATTATTATGCTTAGTTGCATAGTCTTAGTAGTAAGGGATCGTTTATATGCACCATCCCACAGACTGGGGAGGGGGTGGTACGTAGCCCAGTGGTAAAGAGCTAGCTTGATGGGGGGGGGGGGGGGGTACGTAGCCCAGTGGTAAAGAGCTAGCTTGATGCGCGGTCGGTTTGGGATCTCTTTATAGCCAGTGCACAATGTCAAGGCCTTTAATATTCTAGTCGTGGTGCTCTATGTGTTTCTGTTTGTTGCTTGTTGTTTGGTTTGGTTTGGGTTTTGTGTGCGTTTTTATGGGTTCAGTTGCTGTTGCTGTGTCTGTTGCTGATGATGTTGATGAAGATGATATAGTAGTGGTTGCAGTTGTGGTTGTTGTGGATGCTGTATTGGTTGTTGCTATTGGTGATTCTGTAGTGTTGGTAGTAGTTGTTGTGGCTGTTGTTGGTGTTGTTGTAGTTGTAGTTGATTTTGTAGTTGTGGTCATTGTTGTAGTTTTTGTTATTGTTGTTGTTGATACTGATGTTGTAGTTGTAGTTGTGGTCGTAGTTGTTGATGTTGTGATTGTGGTTGTTGTCGTTATGGTTGGTTGTTGTTGTGGTGGTGGTGGTGATTATGGTAAATGTTTCCTCCCTGTCAGGAAGTTATTCTAATCGTGCTTTTCACAAACATGCCAACATTATTGTACAGTTTAACTCTAAGTCCATTCGATTTTTTTTTCTCTTAAAGATTATTTTTTTTTTTGTGTTAAGTATTCATTTCTTGCAAATCTGTCTTGATAATTCGGTTTACCGTATACTCTTTTTTTTCAAGGTCTACCCACAGCGGTTGTTTTGTTTGTTTATTTCATTATTTTATTTAATTAAATTTTTTTTTTTTTTTTTTTTTTGGTTGTTGTTGTTGTTGTTGTTGATGTTTTGGTGTTGTTTTTGTTTGTTTGTTTGGGGGTTGTTTTTGTTTAGTGTTTTTTTGTTTGTTTTCTTGTGGTTTTTTGGTTGTTGTTTGTTTTACTTTCTTCTTTGTTTTCTTTCTTCTTTTTTTTCGGGGAGTGGGGGGGGGGGGGGGAGGGATTGTTTTGTATTTAATGTTAATAAGCTTCATTTTATCTATCATAACTGTAACTCCCTACACTAATTTTACTAATAATTTCATAATTTCGAATTGATGTTTATTATCATATACCTTTTTGTTCTTTTTTTTTCCTTCTTTTTTTGTGCTGGGGTGTCTTTAAATATTCGTTCATTTTTATTGCATTTTATCAGGAAAGTCTTCAAATCTTGCTTTTCAAAAACCTGCCACCATGAGTACAGTGTTCGACGCTAAATCCAGCCCATCATTTGCCGTGGATGGTAACAACGGCACCAACTGGTACTCTGACTTCTGTACAACATCGACACATGACGACATGGAACCCTGGTGGATGGTGGACCTGCATGGCTACTTCCACATCCATGACGTCATCATCACGAACAGGGGAGACGCATATTGTAAGCACATTTACTTTATCAATCTCTCTCTCTCTCTCTCTCTCTCTCTCTCTCTCTCTCTCTCTCTCTCTCTCTCTCTCTCTCTCTCTCTCTCTCTCTCTCTCTCTGTGTGTGTGTCTTGATAAGCATATTGTATAATTATTAACGCTGCTTAAGGTGTTGTTAAACAATAAACTATTCCGTTTCTTTAAAATATGAATTTGTGTTGCAGGGCAGCGTCTACACAGCTTCACCATTGACGTGTTTATGGAGAACCCAATAGCCTGTGCACCCGCCACACCAGTCCAGTGTTACAACCGCACCGACCCACTGGGGCGTGGTGAGACTGTACAGTTTAAATGTCGCTCTCCCATGAAGGGTCGATTCGTTCGTATTAAGAAGTGGAGAATGGCGAACAATAGAGACACACTGATACTTTGTGAAGTTCAAGTTTTTACCACAAGGGCGACAGGTTAAGTAGTGTTGGCTAGATGGTTGGTAGGTTGCATTGTTGGGCGGTCGGGTAGGTGGTTGGTTGGTTGGTTGGTTGGTTGGTTGATTTGCTCGCCGGTGGGTGGATATTTCGTTTGTTGCGTGGGTGGGTGGCTGTTGATTTGTTGGATGGGCGGGTGGGTTTTGGTTGATTGATTGGTCTCTTGGGCGGGTGGGTGGGTGGTTGGTTGCTCTGTTGGGCGGATGGATGGGTGGTTGCTTTGTTGGACGGATGGTTGATTCGTTGGATGATAGGTTAGGTGGTTGGTTGTCTGGTTGATGGATTTGTTTTGCAGTTGGATGGGTGGTTGGTTAGTTGGTTGGTTGGTTGGGAGGGTGGCTGGGAGGGTGAGTGGGTGGTTGGTTTGTTTGTTGGGAGGCTGGGAGGGTGGTTGCTTTATTGGAGGGGTGATTGGTTGGTATATTGGGCGTTTGGGTAGGTGCTGGTTGGTTGATTGGTTTCTTGGGCGGATGGGTGGGTGGCTGGCTTGTTTATTGTGCGTGTGATTAGTTGGCTTGTTTATTGGGCGGGTGGGTTGTTGTCTGGCTTGTTTATTGTGCGCGTGATTAGTTGGCTGGTTTATTGTGCGTGTGATTAGATGGCTGGTTTATTGTGCGTGTGATTAGTTCGCTGGTTTATTGGGTGGATGGGTGGGTGGCTGGCTTGTTTATTGTGCGTGTGATTAGTTGGCTGCTTTATTTGGCGGATGGGTTGTTGGCTGGCTTGTTTATTGTGCGTGTGATTAGTTGGCTGCTTTATTGGGCGGATGGGTTGTTGACTGGCTTGTTTATTGTGCGTGTGATTAGTTGGCTAGTTTATTGTGCGGATGGGTGGGTGGCTGGCTTGTTTATTGTGCGGATGGGTGGGTGGCTGGCTTGTTTATTGTGCGGATGGGTGGGTGGGTGGCTTGTTTATTGGGCAGATTGGTGGCTGGCTGGCTTGTTATTTGGGCGGATGAGTGGGTGGCTGGCTTCTTTATTGTGCGTGTGATTAGTTGGCTGGTTTATTGGGCGGATGGGTTGTTGGCTGACTTGTTCATTGTGCATGTGATTAGTTGCCTGGTTTATTGGGCGGATGGGTTGTTGGCTGGCTGGTTTATTGTGCGTGTGATTAGTTGGCTTGTTTATTGGGCGGATGGGTTGTTGGCTGGCTGGTTTATTGTGCGTGTGATTAGTTGGCTGGTTTATTGGGCGGATGGTTTGTTGGCTGGCTTGTTTATTGTGCGTTTCATTAGTTGGCTGGTTTATTGTGCGTGTGATTAGTTCGCTGGTTTATTGGGCGGATTGGTTGTTGGCTGGTTTTTTTATTGTTCGTGTGATTAGTTGGCTGGTTTATTTGGCGGATGGGTTGTTGGCTGGCTTGTTTATTGTGCGTGTGATTAGTTGGCTTGTTTATTGTGCGGATGGGTGGGAGGCTGGCTTGTTTATTGGGCGGATGGGTGGGTGGCAGGCTTGTTTATTGTGCGGATGGGTGGATGGCTGGCTTGTTTATTGTGCGTTTGATTAGTTGGCTGGTTTATTGTGCGTGTGATTAGTTCGCTGGTTTATTGGGCGGATGGGTTGTGGGCTGGCTTGTTTATTGTGCGTGTGATTAGTTGGCTGGTTTATTTGGCGGATGGGTTGTTGGCTGGCTGGTTTATTGTGCGTGTGATTAGTTGGCTGGTTGATTCGGCGGATGGGTTGTTGGCTGCCTTGTTTATTGTGCGTGTGATTAGTTGGCTTGTTTATTGCGCGGATGGGTGGGAGGCTGGCTTGTTTATTGGGCGGATGGGTGGGTGGCTGGCTTGTTTATTGTGCGGATGGATGGCTGGCTGGCTTGTTTGTTGGGCAGATGGGTGGAAGGCTGGCTTGTTTATTGGGCGGATGGGTGGGTGGCTGGCTTGTTTATTGTGCGGATGGGTGGATGGCTGGCTTGTTTGTTGGGCAGATGGGTAGGTGGCTGACTTGTTTATTGGGCTGATGAGTGGGTGGCTGGCTTGTTTATTGTCCGTGTGATTAGTTGGCCTGTTTGTTGTGTGGATGGGTGGGTGCCTGGCTTGTTTATTGTGCGTGTCATTAGTTGGCTGGTTTATTGAGCAGATGGCTTGTTGGCTGACTTGTTCATTGTGGGTGTGATTAGTTGGCTGGCTTATTGGGTGGATGGGTTGTTGGCTGGCTGGTTTATTGTGCGTGCGATTAGTTGGCTGGTTTATTGGGCGGATGGGTTGTTGGCTGGCTGGTTTATTGTGCGTGTGATTAGTTGGCTGGTTTATTTGGCGGATGGGTTGTTGGCTGGCTGGTTTATTGTGCGTGTGATTAGTTGGCTGGTTGATGTGGCGGATGGGTTGTTGGCTGGCTTGTTTATTGTGCGTGTGATTAGTTGGCTGGTTTATTGTGCGGATGGGTGGGTGGCTGGCTTGTTTATTGGGCGGATGGGTGGGTCCCTGGCTGGTTTATTGGGCAGATGGGTGGCTGGCTGGCTTGTTTATTGGGCGGATGAGTGGGTGGCTGGCTTGTTTATTGTGCGTGTCATTAGTTGCCTGGTTTATTGGGCGGATGGGTTGTTGGCTGAATTGTTCATTGTGCGTGTGATTAGTTGGCTGGCTTATTGGGCGGATGGGTTGTTGGCTGGCTGGTTTATTGTGCGTGTGATTAGTTGGCTGGTTTATTGGACGGATGGGTTGTTGGCTGAATTGTTCATTAGGCGTGTGATTAGTTGGCTGGTTTATTCGGCGGATGGGTTGTTGGCTGGCTGGTTTATTGTGTGTGTGATTAGTTGACTGGTTTATTGGGTGGATGGGTGGCTGGCTGGCTAGTTTATTGTGCGTGTGATTAGTTGGCTGGTTTATTTGGCGGATGGTTTGTTGGCTGGCTTGTTTATTGTGCGTTTCATTAGTTGGCTGGTTTATTGTGCGTGTGATTAGTTGGCTGGTTTATTGGGCGGATTGGTTGTTGGCTGGCTGGTTTATTGTACATGTGTTTAGTTGACTGGTTTATTGGGTGGATGGGTGGCTGGCTGGCTAGTTTATTGTGCGTGTGATTAGTTGGTTTATTTGGCGGATGGTTTGTTGGCTGGCTTGTTTATTGTGTGTTTGATTAGTTGGCTGGTTTATTGTGCGTGTTATTAGTTCGCTGGTTTATTGGGCGGATGGGTTGTTGGCTGGCTTGTTTATTGTGCGTGTGATTAGTTGGCTTGTTTATTGTCCGTGTGATTAGTTGGCTTGTTTATTGGGCGGATGGGTTGTTGGCTGGCTTGTTTATTGTGCGTATGATTAGTTGGCTGGTTTATTGGGCGGATGGGTTGTGGGCTGGCTTGTTTATTGTGCGTGTGGTTAGTTGGCTGGTTTATTGGGCGGATGGATTGTTGGCTGGCTGGTTTATTGTGCGGATGGGTTGTTGGCTGGCTTGTTTATTGGGCGGATGGATTATTGGCTGGCTGGTTTATTGGGCGGATGGGTTGTTGGCTAGCTTGTTTATTGGGCGGATGGATTGTTGGCTGGCTGGTTTATTGTGCGTATGATTAGTTGGCTGGTTTATTGGGCCGATGGGTTGTGAGCTGGCTTGTTTATTGTGCGTGTGATTAGTTGGCTGGTTTATTGGGCGGATGGATTGTTGGCTGGCTGGTTTATTGTGCGTGTGATTAGTTGGCTGGTTTATTTGGCGGATGGGTTGTTAGCTGGCTGGTTTATTGTGCGTGTGATTAGTTGGCTGGTTTATTGTGCGTGTGATTAGTTGGCTGGTTTATTGTGCGGATGGGTGGAAGGCTGGCTTGTTTATTAGGCGGATGGGTGGGTGGCTGGCTTGTTTATTGTGCGGATGGGTGGGTGGCTGGCTTGTTTATTGGGCAGATGGGTAGGTGGCTGGCTTGTTTATTGGGCGGATGAGTGGGTGGCTGTCTTGTTTATTGTCCGTGTGATTAGTTGGCCTGTTTGTTGTGCGAATGGGTTGGTGCCTGGCTTGTTTATTGTGCGTGTGATTAGTTGGCTGGTTTATTGGGCAGATGGGTTGTTGGCTGACTTGTTCATTGTGCGTGTGATTAGTTGGCTGGCTTATTGGGTGGATGGGTTGTTGGCTGGCTGGTTTATTGTGCGTGCGATTAGTTGGCTGGTTTATTTGGCAGATGGGTTGTTGGCTGGCTGGATTTTTGTGCGCGTGTGTCGTTTGTTGCTTTATTGGTCAATTGGGTGGTTAGTTGGTTTGTTGGTTTATTGGGTGGGTGTTTGGGTGGATGGTTGGTGTGTGTTTCATGTATCATGCAAGGTTGGTCGTCGTTTTAAAAACAAAACAAAACACATTTTAATTCTTTTTACTTACATATTAATTTGAAAAAACAAAACAAAAACAAATTTAATAAATCAGGAAAAAATAATATATTTAAAAAGTTTATTGGGTCGGCCTCTTTTTCTAGGTAGGGTTACGCGCGTGCGTGTGTGTGTGCGTTTGTGCGCTGTTTTTTTATGTTTTTGTTTTGTTCCGTTATCCGTTTTTGCTTTTTCTTGTGTGTTTGTTTGTTTGTTGTTGTTGTTTGTTGTTGTTGTTGTTGTTTTGGGGGGTGGGGTGGGGGTTGTGGGTTTGTTCACGTCTTGGTTTCTTTCTTTGTTTCTTGAACGTGAACCATGCTAAGGCGTAGGTTAGTTGTGTGTTAGTATACTGGCTTGTTTCATGTGCGTGTGTGCGTGTATGTACATTTGCTGCTCGTTTGTTGCATTTATATTCTACTTTCCATATCATTTACTACATTTGCACCTACATTGTGTAATATAATAAAAGATCTGAAAAATTATAGTTTGTATTCTTTATCGACACCAATAGAGCACGTTGATTTGTTATTCCTCAGCTACTGGATGTCAAACATTTGTTAAGTGACAAAGTGTTACAGAGAAAACCCTCTACATATATCCGTTGGTATCAAGTGATCTTTTATATGGATCATCCCTAAGACATGGTAACACATACCATGACCGTTGATAAAAAGTCGTGGTGCACTGGCTGGGACGAGAAACAGTCCAATTGGTCCACTGACGGGGATCGATCCTAGACCGACAGCGCGTCAAGCGAAATTCTTACCACTATGCGGCGAGGTATGTGTGTTTTGTCTTGTTTTGGTTTGGGGGGTGGGGGTAGAAACGTTTGCACGTCGGTGTTGGACGATGTCTATCAATGGTGGAACGACATTGTAACTTAAAATAAATAACGGCCATTATCATTCACAGGTTGTACTTCCTTTCGACCTTTCCATCGAAGACTAGGGAAGCGACTCGACTCAGCAAATATCGTCATATCCGGTGCTTCTGACGTCACGATTTGCACGAGCAGATGCCAGAACAGCGATTGTTTGGCGTTCAACTACAACCAGAACAGTCAGCAGTGTCAGCTTATTTCAGCTCCGACGTTTGAGGATTCAAGAACGATGACGTCATCGTGGGATTACTATGGAATGGATCTTTGTTGATCTGTTTAACAACTCAAGACTTTCTTTTTTCTTCTTCTTTCTTTTTTAAACTGACCTGAGTCTGCAGCCATTGTAGGATGTTACATATTAAATACATGTTATTGTTTAGAATATTAGTGTCCGTATATCTAGTGCATCAATGTTTGAAGACGACATTTTACATTTTACTTGATTATATATATATATATATATATATATATATATATATATATATATATATATATATATATATATATATATATATATATATACGCGACCGGGCAAAGTGAGCCCAAATTTCGCTCCGACCAGCCTGACTTCGCTGTGCCAGTCACCGTAAGGCGAAATCTGTGTCGCCTTTTAAAAAAATAGTTATCACTTGCAATGTACAAATCACAGGAGAATGGTGAAAAACTTGAGGAACACCTATTCATAGATAATAATTAAGTGTGAAGGGTCTGAGAGTTTGAAGAGAGACTGGCGCTACAAAATCATGCGACAGGTTCACAGATACCTGTAGACTATCTAGCTCAGAGAACACTCGTGTCCGGCACTAATAGTAGGCCAAAACATGCTACTGACTGTTGAATCGTAATGTCAGGCGAATGTTCTGGAAATTGTACAAGGGTAGGGATCTAGACTGGCGAATGTTCTGGAAATTGTACAAGGGTAGGGATCTAGACTATGGCGAATGTTCTGGAAATTGTACAAGGGTAGGGATCTAGACTATGGCGAATGTTCTGTAAATTGTACAAGGGTAGGGATCTAGACTATGGCGAATGTATTTTTTTAGGTTTCGGTTTAGGCCTAGGTCATGCTCCACCGCAAAATACATTGAAAAAAACTATTGGTTTGGAGCAGCAGATCTCGACGTCCATTTTTTTGTTTAAAATACGGGCAGTAATTAACTAGCTTTACGTAGACTTTGTCATAATGAATACATTCAACACACAACACAGATGTCCTAATGGATTCATAATAAAAGGTAACCTGTCCTACACACCCAGCGGCCACCTAAACTGGATCCCCAAGTCGCTAAAGTGCCCGTGTTAAGCGACCACTGTAAATTCTATAAACATTTTTTTTTTTTTTTTAAACAAGTGATGAAGTGCAGCAGATAAGCAAGTTTCACACCTTCACGGATACTAGTATCCATTCAGTCTGACAACTACATTGTGTATCGGTTAAGAAACTGACTATGGTGCGCATTTAATTGCCTCTGGGTAATCTAAGCTTGACCGTGGTAGATTAATCCACTAGGACAATACTCTACATGGAGTAGTTATTAAATGAAATGAGAAGAAAAACTTGTGGGAGAATGAATTTTAAACGGTTAAATTAGTGCTGTTCAATTACAATTCATTATTTCTAAAGAAGACAACGTGGAAAGGTGATTTTAAAAAAACAAAAACAAAACTATAAAACACATATCCATCAATTAGCAGCACAGACGGTAAAAACAAATTTAATTAAAAAATAAAAATACAGTATGTAAAAGTTGCACCTACGTTAAGGTAACTTCTTTTTGCGTATTTTATCTTTTGGATTACAAATTCAAGTCTCCCTGCTGTTATCAACTTCGCCCTCTCTAAAGTTTGACAGAGAAGTGATTTATATATATATATATATATATATATATATATATATATATATATATATATATATATATATATATATATATATATATAAAACAATACACTGAATACAATTAGTGTCGATAGCACTGAGGAACATACATAATTTATTTGTGGTTGATAACTTTCTATAATTAAATAACTGATAAAAATTGAAAGTGTTAGGTCTGTTGTAGTAGTATTTGTTTAGATATGTTGATCTTTTATTTGTAAAATAAGGACACTGAAATAAATAATGATATTCGTCACCTAAAGAAATTTTACAAAGAGGACAAATTCTGTCTTGTCTTTCAATGTTTTGCCATCGACCAGATTCAATTGGTAAATACTGATTACTAGTCCGGAATCGAATGCATATTGTCCATAGTTTGTCCGGTAAGTGAAAAAGATAATTCTCGCATGAATGTGTTGATTTGAATATTCTATAGGTAATACATTTTGGATACATATTTAAATTATCATTCCATACCTGTATGTATTGATCTTCTACCCTTTGAGACACAATACGAACGAATGCGTTCTTGTTTATAATATTTTGATTTAACCAATAATTTGCCCATACCCAATTTGTTTACTGTATCTTCTATATCAATTAACCACTTAAATTTATATCCATGCTTGGCAGTTTCATATAGCATAATTCTATATAATGTTGCGGATATTTTACAAGTTTTCCAGTAATCAAAGAGGCCCAAAAGCTAAGCATCCTGGTTTTGATTTTAATATCCAGAGGGATAAATCATAGGTAGTGGGGTCTTTTTTCTAAGTTTTAATAAGTCTTTTAAAACAAACACAAAACTGTATTTGTTCAACATTTTGATTATTGCTAAAACCCCATATTTCTGAAGAATATAATAGAAATGGAATAATATTACTATCAAAAATGCGTAACTGGCAATATATAGGTAAATTTAAATATCTAGTTCTAATCATTCCTTTTTTTGGCTTGCGAAATAACGGTCTTTTTTTTGCTTGAAGAAATTATCCATTTCTACAAAATATGATGCCTAGTTATTTAAAATTATCTACAATATCTAATTTTATGTCTTTGATGTAAAATGTCTTATTTTTAGGTAGTTTTGAACCAAAGATAAATATTATAGACTTATCAGCATTTATTTTTAATTTCCATTTTTCACAATATTCTGAAAAAAACAACATTTAATGATTTTTGTAAGTCGTCTGGAGATTCAGTCAAAATTACTGTGTCATTAGCGTAAAGTAATAAAGTAATGACTAAATAAATCAATATTGTTATTTTAATACTCCATTACATTGTTTGTCTGTTAATGCATCTTCTAAATCATTTAGATACATAGCAAATAAAATTGCTAGCTTCCAATTAGTTAAAAGCTAAGTTATTGAATTGTAAATGTTGAACTGTTACAATTCGAAAAAAATAAAACAGCAGAACAATTCAGCTTTGTGTACACAGAACTCCCAGAGAGAATAAATAAATTACTAATAAATCTTTTAGTGTCCAAAATATTCAAGCACCCCTGTGGGGTTTTTTTTGGGTTTTTTGTTTGTTGATTTGTTCCTCTTTTTTTCTCTATTAGGATTCCCTGATTAACTGCTAAAGTTCGTCGTTAGTTTAAGGCTCCGCTTTAAATTAGCGGGCAGTTTCAATATAGATGGAACTTTAACATATTATTTGAAACTAGGTTGCCAATTTGAAATTCACTTTCAAAATAGCTAAAGTCTTGAACCGCTGATTTGATACTCTTGTTT